>NC_057810.1:168026976-168221137 GCF_018294505.1 Triticum aestivum
CGGTGAAGTGGGGCGCGGCCCGGGCTGAGGTGGCGACGCCCGAGTGGCTGAGGCGGCGGGAAGCTGACGTGGCGGCCTGCCATTGGTCGGAGTGACAAGGAGGCTGGACATGTCCGGCGCGGATGGACATGTCCGGCAGCGCGATGAAGACGAAGGAGCTAGGGTGTGGATGAAAATTTCGGGGGATGGGACTATTTTATAGGTACAGGGAGCTAGGAGAGTCCAAATGGAGTGCGGTTTTCACCCACACAATCATGATCGAACGACCGAGAGCATGGAGGGGGTTAGGATGGGTTATTGGGCCATTTGAAGGGGTGTTGGGCTGCACACAAAAGAGGCCTTTACGGTTATCCAGTTAACCGTTGGAGTATCAAACGGACTCCGAATGGCACGAAACTTGACAGGCGGTCTACTGGTGCTATACCAAGGCCGCTTGGAAAACCTTGGTCCATTCCGAGAATGTTAAACACCCTCTCACGAAAAGAGACAAGAAGGGGACGCCGGAGGACATAGGAGTGCCGGATTGCAAAACGGACAACGGGGAAAATGCTCGGATGCATGAAACGAACACGTATGCAAAATGAGATGCACATAATGACATGACAAAATGCAATACGCAAGCAAATGACATGGCAACGCCGACGAATATCTGGCGGACACCTGGCGCATCGATTCTGGGGTGTTACAACGGCCCATCAAGTTTAAATGGGCCGACCCAACTAAAGGCCCACAAGATTTTGCGGACCATAATGGGCCGGCCCAGCTAAAGGCCCTCGAGATTTTGCGAACCATAATGGGCTGGCCCAGCTAAAGGCCCACAAGATTTCACGGGCCATAATGGGTCGGCCCATGTAAAGTCCCACAAGATTTTTGTGTGCCATAATGGGTTGGCCCAGGTAAAGGCCCACAACATTCTTGCAGATCATAATGGGCTGGCCCGGCTAAAGGCCCACGAGATTTCGCCGACACTAATGGGCCGGCCCATCTATAGGACCACAAGATTTTGAGGACCCTAGTAGGCCAGCCCATTAACTGGCTGCCATGTTTTGGGCCAAATGTCGGCCCATATTTGATCCGGTCCATTAATGGCCTGCCATGTTTCGGACCTAATAATGGCCCATATGAGATCCGGCCCGTTAAAAGCCTCCCACGTTCTGGGCCAAATCACGGCCCAGATCAGGTCCGGCCCTTTAAGAGGCTTTGGCCTCAATTATGGCCCATATCAGATTCGCCCCGTTAGCTAAATGCGATGCTTTTGGGCCCACTTGCAAAAGGCCCATTTAGTAATTTGGCCTGATATTAGTTTTAGCCTGTTAAGGGCCCATTTAACATTTCGGCCCTATATTAATTTTGGCATGTTAAAAGTCGAGCATATAGTTGGGCCTAACTACGGCCCGCTTTGCATCCGGCCTACTCGCAGCCGATATCTGATTGGGCGAAACAAGGACCGAGACAATTTTGCCATGTTAAAAGCCCGTGATTTGATTCGCACAATCATGGGCCGGGGTCCATTTCGGGCTGCTGCCGGCCCGTGACCTGTTCGGCACATTTCAGGAACCTACTTCTCTGCCTCCTAAAAGCCCATTGACTTTTCTTGCGAAAAGAGGGTCGGGGGTTACTCGGCCTATTAAAGGCCCGAATCTACTAGTGGGCCAGTTTGACGAGGCCCATGATGCGGATCATACATCGTGATTGCATGACGGCCCGATTATGTACCGTAATTTTACGGTTTGGCCGCTTTACTGCGAAGAAAGGATGTATATACAGTAAAATAACTGCAGCATCGTGAATAAGAAAAAACCTAGACTATACAATAAAGAAATTACGGCATATTAAATCCACTCGGCATCAAAGTTCACCACTATGATAATAAAGCACAAGCAGACAGCAATTACATACACTGGGCATCAAAGATTGCCACCAGTGCAAATAAACATGCCGACAAAATAATATACAAAACTGATAGCACTTAAATAGAGTTCAAGAAAGGTTAGCCCTACTGGCGAGCTGCAGCGCAAGCACCTGAGAAAGATGATGAGACTACGCTTGTTCAACACTTATATCTTCCTCACTCTGAAAGATGAACAAGCAGACAGATGACAGGTTTTGCACATAAAAGTAGCAGTGCTGACAATTCATCACATTTCTTACTGACGAATAAAGTGACACAGTTTAAAAATGCATTAACACAACATGGTATTGTCCAGGTCAAGACATGGCAGGAAATGACATTGTGAAGGAGTTGGCAGCTTCACGACACCACTGGATTACAGATCAAGAACTCATAAGTATCAATGGTTAGTGTGCTGTTAATTTATCCCATTTCAGATTGTTAAATAAAGAGATGGTTTAAATAATAGTAGAATGATATGACATTATTCATAGTTAAGACATTGCAGAATATGACATTGTGCTGTAGTGGGTAGGTTCACCACACCACTGGATTACGGATGAAGAACAGAAGCATACATGTAGTGCAAAAGAAGATCACTTGCTATGTATAGTTTAATTTACATGGTATGAAGAAGGAACTTGGTTGTACAACTGAAAACTTAAATTTAGAAGGACAAACTTTTGTTTATGAACTACATAATAAACTTTAAACATGCAATTTGATGCAAACACCAAAAATAAATAGTTGTTGCAGTCATGCCTAACCAAATATACACAACAAAGTTTGAAGGATTGAGAAGGACAAACTTACATTACTGGTGAAGATAGGCTCTATAAAGCCCTTGTCCATGCTGATGGGGGGGATTCATGAAGTTTACCACAGAATCTTATTCATAAGCATTGCCTTTATTCTACATTTTGTTAAGAGTATATATAGATGTGATAATATACGAAAAATGGAGAATATTTAAGATAATATGAAGAGTGATGCTACATAACCAAGTAGCTATAAATATATGTGCAGCAATACAGGCAAAAGGCATAGCCAAGAGCAATGCACAACTAAACTTCTTCAGTACCAACCTTATGGTAAGAGTAAATATAGATCTGATGTGTAGAAAATGGAGGGCAAAGGAAAATAAGCTGCAGAGTGATGGTACATGAACAACTACCTGTCAATATAAGTACACTGATAAAGGACAACATGTACTTACAAGAACAATGCAGAGCTAAAAAAATTCATTGGCATTGGATATATTCTACACTAATGTAACCATTCATACAGACCAGATAATTTGGAGCGAACAATTGATAAGCAAGCTATCATGCATATTGCTGTCACATAATGAACCAGGTATGTATGCAAGTACAGTGATACAGGACAACAGGTACTAACAAGAGCAAAGCAGCGGGCAGCATATTTGCGATATCATGTCGTTCTTTTCAAACCGGAATTCTTCTTCAAGCAGATTTCCTGCAAAAAAGATCCATAAGGCACATGCGGAAAAGTAGAAGTTCAAATTGTCATGTGATTTCATAGACAGTACCTCATCCTGGGAACGAGACCAGTGCATAACAAGGTTTTTCCATTCAATGTCTTCTAAATTTAGCACTGCAGACTTCACCGGAAATTCGTTTATAGACTAGCCATCAAAGTGTGATTTCCTCAGGTAACACCGATACTACTGCAATGCTTCCTTGAAAAGCGCAAGCAAGTTTTGCTCGTCATGACTATCCAGATTGACCCTCGCCTAGTTATAACAATGTAATGTAAATCATTGATGTGTTCGATCAGCAGAAAACAGGAAAATAATAACCATGAATAATAGCACTTACACGTAAGTTGGACAGGAAGATGTGAAAATGGTGTTTGTCTTCACTATGATCTTCCCATGCTGGGAATATATGCATGTAGTCCCTAACAACATTGAAAGCATTGTCTTTTAAACTGGGAATAAATGGGATGGGGTTCCAATCTGCAGGAATTAGCCGTTTTTGCAATTGGGATAGGTCTTCGGCCGGTGGACTTGCTGTACTTTTTGCTGGAGTGCGATTTTTCTGTGGTATGGCTGGTCCTATGGCAAATGAAATCGGTATACCTTTTGCTGGAGTGCAGGTCCTGTGTGGTGGGGCTAGTGGTGTGGCCAGTGAAGTATGGGTACAGTCTGCTGGAGTCGGTCCTACGTTTTGGGTCACTGGTTGTACAACCAATATAAGTGGGGCAATGTCTGGTTTCTTCGACACCACCACGTTTTTCAAGGACTTTGCTAGTGCTCCTTCGGGTTCGGCAATCACCCTCTTCCTTTTTGATGTCTGATGCACAAGAACAACATTTGAGTGGAAAAATATGGTATGATGACAGATGGAATATGTATTGATAATGGATGGGCATGGCATCTCGAGTTATATGATGAGTAAACTAAGCAGATGGCGGTGCAAAAAAGTATAAGAAATGCAAGACAACATATGCAAGATACACTCAATCAATAAAACGTTGCCAAATTAGAATAGGCACCTTGATGGTTGAACAGGACAGGCCATCTGCCTTTGACTCCTCGAGGTTAGAATAGTCATTACTTGCTGGAGTAAGTGTGGAGCGTATGAGTTTCATTGCTTCCAGAATGGCACTCAATGCCTTGGTGCCAATTTTGTAAGTCATTGCAGTGTTCCACAATATTCTTCTGATGCGCGGATTCTGATATTCACTGTAATTGCGTATAATATCTGAGAACCATGAAAACATAAATAGTTGTGAGATTATCTTTGTAATGCAGATGATATTCTAATATAGGGGCGCCCCTGTAAACACTTGTGTGCTATCACTGGATTCTGATGAGAGAGATCATGTGTGATGTAATATGGTGCGTGCATTTATATAATCTGGCACAAGTACACAAAAAAAAGGCTCCAGAAGTAAGGATAGCTGGCAGATGACAGGTTCATAATATACTGTGTAGAGAGTTTATTGCCAAACCATGATAACAAGAGCACACATCAACTAGGCAGATCATAGTGTAGATAACAGGGGTACACCATAACCACGATATATAAATCAGGAAAGTGGAACTGGCTTGAAAATACGGTGTTGTATTGCCGCTAGTAATTGAAAGCCTATCGATCACATATAGGCCAGCTCTATCAGCTGTTGACTGCAGATGTCCATGCGCCCCTTCCTGACAAGGAACATACTGTACATACTAAATACAGAATAAACAAAGAGGAACATGTTAAAGAATAGAAGAGGAAGCCTATTCTTGAGGTTCCGCTTCATTGCATACAATGTTTGTTGCCCACTCATGATGAATCACAGCACCCAAAGAAATGCAATTCCATGTTGTCTCTCTATATGTGGCAATTTCAAAAAAGAGTCATTAGGATCATATTCTGAACAAGAGTCAACAGGTGGGGAGCGTATGAGTTTCATTGCATCCAGAATGGCACCCAATGCCTTGGTGCCAATTTTGTGAGTCATTGCAGTGTTTAGCTTCAAGAGTGGACTGCTGCTAGTGCGACACAAAGCAGCTACACAGATCATAGTGTAGATATAACGGGAAAACCTTAAGCATCAGAGTAAAATCAGCAAAGTGGAACTTGCTGGAATATATGTGCTAGTTTGTCGGTACGGCTAGAAAGGCTTCGGATACCAGCTCTCTTCAAGTGAAGGTGCGGTACTGTTAATATCAGTGTAACTCTCAAAGGCGACACAGCTCCCCGCATTTCCTTGCTATTCTTATAGGATTCAAGTGGGCAGGCCACTACAAATCCTATTCCTATGTTTACAAGATCCTACGAATCAAAGAGGCTCAAAGTGTCCATCACAACCGACCGTATAGACCTCTACACTGCAAATGTCCCTGCTCATCTTCAGTACAAGGAACATACTGTACTACTATCAAACTCCCTCTGTTCCAAAATATAAGTCTTGGTAGAGATTTCCACTATGGATCACATACAGATGTATCCAGATACATTTTAGAGTGTAGATTCACTCATTTTGCTCCATATGTAGTCCATGGTGGAATCTATACAAAGACTTGTATTTAGGAACGAGAGAGTACATATTAAAGAAGAACGGAAGAGGAACATGGTAAAGAAGAGCAAGCAGATTTTGGATAATAAAATGTTGGTTGCGCAGTGCCCACACATGATGAACCAGAGCGCATTAAGAATGCAACTCCCAGCTGTCGCTCGACCATTTCAGGTGGTTGGATGAAGATCCTACGTCTCCTAACCCATCTTCTTCCTCATCTCTGATTCTTCCCATACAGAACACCGCACGGGCCGCCGGCCGGACCACGGCCCCCACCGCCGTGTTCCTCCGCCACCCCCACCCCCACCCCGCCCAACCCCCACCCGCGTCGAGTTTTCTTTGTTCGGCGAGGCCCCACAACCACCCGAGCCCCTTCGTTCGCACCGGCGAACTCCGGCGAGCTCTGAAAAATTTAGTCTATTGTGATTTAACTAGTGTGGAATATGAAAGGGGAAAACCATAAGCATTGGGAGTATAGTGTTGAGCATGCCATGGCAGATATGAAGGTGCAAACCGGACAAAGGCAACTTCGCAACCAAGACAAGAAATGAGAGTAAAGCAGTGGCGATCTATTTTCTCGCTGCGATAAATAAGTTGAGCAGATACGAAAGAGTACCACCTTTGGTGCGACGCCGTGTACGCATCTGCTGAGAATTTGATGGTGCTGCGGTAGCGATGGCTGTCGGCGGCGTGGAACCAGATCTAGGAGGGTAGACAGTGGCGGAGGGGTGCGGTGGACAAGACGGTCGTAGGAGCGGTGCCGGCAAGGTGGACGACGATGGGGATGAAGCGAGAGGACGGGATGCAAGGATCCCGGTCCGAAGCTGTGGATGAGAGAGGTTGATCTTTTGTAATGGACGGCGGCGTCAGTGTATTAGCTCCGGCATGGTGGAGGAGGATGGCGGTGGATGGGGTGGCGGGCAGCGGCGGACAGAGGAGGGTGGGGTGGAGAGGGTGTTTTGGCGCCCACGGAGTACGAATGGGGAAAAGGGAGGTAGAGAGGAAGGGGAAACATGTATTCAGGGCGCTCTTGCCTCAAATGCAAGGAAATTTACAAACTTAGCCCCCGTTTCAAATTTCTACTACATCACAGCAACATTAGTCGGTTGGGGATAGGACAGTAATATCGCATACACCGAATATTTGCCGATGAGAGTTTGTTTTTGGCGCCCACCGTGTATATGAATATGAATCGGGGAGGGAGTCGATTTTGGCCGAGGACACATTGTGTTTTGGCGCCCACCGTGTATGAATCCGGGTGAGAGGCGGTTACGTCACATTTGGGTGAAATTACAAACCTACCCCTATCGAAACCTATAGAAATCCAGCAAATAGGCTTTGCATGGCAGGGATAGGCAATAGTAATTTCCATCTTGCAGATTTTGGTTTTGGACGGTTACTGCGACTTTCCCCGCTTCGTTCAAATTTTGCACAGTGCATGTTTACGCTCGTGCCAACTCAATTCGAATCACGTTTGTATTCTATTTTTTCGGGCGGGATCCATTTTCAATTGGAATTACATTCTATATACATCATTTTTTATATATACTTTCAAAAGCACAACAAAGAATTCTGCTCCTTTATATGTATAATATGATTTACAAATACAACGATCTCGAAATCTTAAGGTTGAATTCGAAAAAATTAACCAAATTATGTTCTACTAAAATGTATGGATCAGTAATATCTACATATTAAATAACATAGATGTGCGTGAATTCATATGAGTATGCATGTTTGATAGATCAATTTTGGTTCGAGTATGGATTACATGTATCATCATCTCGAATTCAAATATTTGAATCCCTTTTTTGTTTACTCCTTTCACGCCCATCTCTCTCGCATGCATGCTCCTTCAGGTAGCTATCACTCTCTTTTCTCCAGCTCACCCGCACGCTCACTTCATGTTTCTCCTATCCTCGCAAACATGGTCTCTCGACGTCTCCCTTGAGAAGTGTCACACTCTCCCTATCATTATACATTACATGGTTTTCATTATCTCTCACGTCTCTACTGTTCTCTGGTATCACTCGGTACCTAAGCTTTCTTTTTCACCGCCACACACACAGTCTCCACTCGTCTTTCACTTTGTCTTTCTCTCTATGGGATTCTCTCACACACCCTATATGTCTCTACATATGACTCATACCACTAAAATTACTCTCTCTCTCTCTCCTGTAGACACAACATTTGTTGCGGTCTCCTTTTCGTCTCCATCCCAGACTGACATTATTCATTTGTTTACCGATCAGACAACCCCGACTACCTCTCCTCTCTCTCTCTTCACAACACACACACACAACTCCTGCTTCCACTCCCCTTCCCGACTACCGTCTCTCTCTCACACACACACAAACTCTCGCTTTCGCACCCCGACTCGTATTTCTCTCACAAACATTTATCGACTAGCTAGCCTCTAGATAGGTTTATACACCCGCACACTCGTGCTTCCACCATCGCATACATGTCTCTCTCCCGCTCCTTGTATCTATGTAGCTTTTTCTTCCCTTCTTGAGACACGCCCTCTCGATCGTGCACACACACACTATCGCCTCATTTTAAGCTGATACCTATCGCACACACACTCCTTGTGTCTTTGTCACACATGCACTCCGTCCTCCTCCACTCTCCCTCTCTCTCACACACACATGGGCTTTTTGCAACAACTAGCAAGATGCCCATGCGTTGCACGGAACATCAAGATGCATTTGTATGAGTAGTTTATCTTGTGGGGGAAAAGGATGAACGAGGGAAGGCCTTATTTGCAAATGTGGAGAGGGGTGTGGGTATCTTTTTGCAAAATTGCCATAGTTTCCTTCCTATCCGTCAGATATAGATCGGACGGCCTATATTGCAGGATGGCAGGCACACGATCATCACCGACAATGCTTTTTATAAGAGTAGGGATAAAAATCAGAGTTGGTGATGATGGTGGGCCTGCCATCCTGCAATGTAGGTCGTCTGATTTATATCTGACGGATAGGAAGGAAAATATGGCAATTTACCCGCACTCCTCACCACATTTGCAGATAAGGCCTTCCCTCGTTCATCCTTTTCTCCCACAAGATCTTGATGTTCCGTGCAACGCACGGGCATCTTGCTAGTAAGAGTAGAAATTAGACATATACCACTTCTCGAATCTTGAAACCAACAACATTCCTCCCTTATCTCATCAAAACCGCCAAAGGAATATATTTTGAGTGAAACATAACATATTTTTAGTGATATACGTATTTCAAAACTAGACTTTTTTCTATCAAATCGGTGAATATGTATTAATCTACTTTGATCGTGTGGCAACGCATTGGCACATTGCTAGTAGTTATTATAATTTTTGGACACCAGACAAACGGTGGAGTACATATACGAAGAGAAGAGGCGCACGCACGCAGTCTGCCTCTCGCTGTCTCGCACACATGAGTGTTACGTAAAGGCGACGTTAACAAATAAACCCTAAAACCCTAGGTGCACGATTGCTGCATTCGCGGGTACCGGGTACGTGGTGGAGCACCTTTGTATGAATAGTTAGCTCGCGTGATAATTTGATCCGTAGGAGTTGATGGTCGGGACCAAAGGTGAACGACTTGGAGCGTGGTGGCTCGCCAGTTGCCACAGATCGAGTAGCCACGTTTAAAATATCATTTTTAGCGGGGTTAAGGGTTCCGATTTTCAATGGCACGTTATAAGTAGTAAGTAGCTTTTAGAACGATTGGTATGGAGCGAAAATGGAATTCATAGTACTACGTACCTCCTTGGCGTATGGTTGTATGGGTTTATGTTGCGAGATGTTGAACCTGGTAGTTCTAGGGCAAATACTATGGTTTAGATTTAGATGCTGGTTTTCAGTAATGAAAATCGGAAGGGGAAACCCTTCTTTGATTAAAAAAACTACTACCTCCATTCTGGTTTACTAGTCCCCATCGTACTTTGGGTCAAAGTTTGTCCACGAATTTTACTTGTAAAATGTGAATGGAAAACGAGATTTTGTTATACCCAAACAAAAAAGGACTGGAGGGAGTGATTGCTCTAACACGGACGCGACCTCTCATAGCGCAGGCATTGAACCGGCGCGCCGGCCAAGAGGGCCGCACTCGCTGCAGGCCCGGCTGAGCACGCCTCCTCGCCGCGTGCAACCAGCTTAAGACTGCCCCGCCTACCTTCATTGAATCTGCGCGTGTGCCGGCAACACGTCCTTCCGCGAGCCGGCAGGCATTTTAGAACACAAAAAATGACTAAAATATAATTAATCTATGCATGGTCTTCACTTGTTGTGCTCGCACTGGTAGCAGGAACTAGTAGAGGTTTTTCTTTATTTATAACTCTCCTCACATTTTTTTGTCTTTGAAGTGAATCATGGTTGTGGACAGATATCTGTGAACATGAGTTTGATGTGGAAGTTGAACTTGGAATGTCGGGCTTGCGCGTGAACTATACCATGTCCAATGCTTCGTCTGTTATTGTTTGGATAGTAATTACTGTTATTACATGACCCGAAAAAAACACTTTGTGCCACATCAGTAGATGCGCAGACATCACAACAGGCATGCTGACTGGATAAACATTTGAACCTAGCTACTATGAAGGAAATTTTGTATTGACAACACTTTTAGATAGCAGGAGACGCCTAGCCTGCTCTGCCTCTGCTAGCTTATTTCTGGCTTCTTCCATCTCTTCTTTGGCTTGGGTGAAGAGAGCATCTGATTGCTCTTTTCGCTTCTTCAGGAACTCAGCTACATTCTCAAGGGCTGCTGCACGCTTTCTTTCAGCCTTTACTAATGCCACGAGGACAGGAACAGCTAACGACTCCACCTGGCTTGTGTGTAATCCAACATCATCTGGGAATTTGCACCTTGTGTCTAATCCAGCATCATTAGGGAACTGGCACATTGTGTGTAATCTAGCCTCATTTTGGAATCATGATCTCGAGGTTGACCATACTTCCCTCCTCGCAGGAACTGCATCCTGACATGAAGTTACTTCTTTTTGAGATCAATACTCAGAGCAACCTAGATCCATTTAGTAGAAGCCAGATAAACAGAACTCAGGGAAGTGAATTCAAAAGGAAAAGATATATAAAAACAGACTATAAGGTGAGAACACCCACTTCCCACATCAAGATAAAAAAGAAAGCATTAGGACGATTAAGACTCTTCTTATTACATATCAAAGAACACCACGCTTAAGAGAAACAGAAACTACAACATATACACATCGAAGAACACGAGGCTAAACGAAAGTAATTGAAAGGGTGTTACTTACCAAAGCTCGTTTTACAGGTTCGGTGCAGCTCCTCTTTAACTTGCCATGCTCCTTGAAGTTGTCCCGAATATCCTGTGTTTGGTCTTCATTGCTCCTCTGCATGTTCACACTCGTGGTTTTAAAATCTCAACATGGCAAGAAAAATATACTACTAGTAATACTCGCGCATCTTGTGGGCAACATTAAAGCACTCGTCTGCCATGTTAGAGCATCTCCAACAGAACCGCAATGTGCGGCACTTTAAAAAGCGTTTACAGTGCTGAGATTGAGAAGTAGATACTAGAGAGTAGAGGATAGTTCTCAGCATAGATAGATAAAAAAAGATAATTCAACTACTCCTCGTCGTCCGACTCCTCGGTGATGTCCTCCTCCGATGTCTGACTATAGGCGTGAAGATACCGATCGTCGTCAGATTCCTAGGGCGACGCTGCTCCTAGGCTCATGTTGAACTGAGCATCCGCTTTTCGCCTACACTTGTCCTCGTGATAGGCGGCTCGCTCCGCCCTCCTCTTATCCCTCTCCGCCCTCCTTTGCACGTAGAACTCGCGCTTGTTGATGATGTCCAGGGGGAAGTGTTGGCACCACAGCGCCATGGCTTCCTCGTCCATCTCGGTGACGCCGAGATGGTGCTCCCGCCTCCGGTTGTCACGATGATCCTTGTCGGTGCTAAGCCGCGGCAGAGGCGCGAGCTCCTGCGCCCGCTCCCACGTCGGCATGTTGGGGAAGTTCAATGTTCTATGAGGCCACCGGAGGCGCCACGCTGCTGCGTCGTACGTGCGGGCGGCCTCGTTGGCGGTGTCGAAATTGCCGAGGCCAAGGCGCATCCCGCGGAACTGGATATCGGTGGAGAAGCCGCCGGAGGGGCGCACGCGGACGCCGCGGTATCCCCAAGTTTCCCGGTGATGCTGCAGCATGGTGGCGTGGCGGCGGCGAGGTGAAAAAGAGCGGGGAGAGAGCGGTGGCGAGGCACAGAGCAGGGAGAGAGCGGTGGCAAGGCACAGAGCGGTGGGAGGGCGTTGGATTTTATAAAGCACGCCGGACACCGCGCGCCAAAACTAGCGCATGCGCGGCCGCTTTTTTCCCGCGCGCGCGATCCTTTCCCGACGTCTCTGCTATCTCTACTCTCTTCTCTACTGTTATATTTATTTAATATTTAATATTTAATATTTATCTCTACTTCCTGTACTGTCTACTTTTTTTTCTCTATACTTTTTTTTCTTGCAATATAGGTCGTCCGATTTATATCTGACAGATAGGAAGGAAACAAATGGGAATTTTGCAAAAAGATACCCATACCCCTCTCCAAATTTGCAAATAAGGCCTTCCCTCGTTCGTCATTTTCTCCCACAAGATAAACTACTCATCCAAATGCATCTTGATGCGTGCAACACATGGGCATCTTGCTAGTTCTAAAAACCTTTCCATCATTTGCCACACTACTGGTTGCAGATGAAAAACCTACCCAAGCACAGTGAGATACAAGAGCGACGCACAATTACAAGCTGATATTCTGTTGGACAATGGAGGCTATAACCAATTACTTTTATGGGAACAATAGCACCCAGGAAATTTGAAGGGTAGGTATGAACAAAATTGGAACTGCACATGTACTGCTAAGTGATTCAATACACACATTACCAATCGAGGAGGAGAATGATGGTCGCGGCGGCCTCTGTGAGTCATGGTCGGCAACGGGAGTCAGTTCATTGTCCACGACGGTGGTACTTCTGCGCTTGGCGTCGGCTTCCGGGAAGCAGATCCGAGAC
This sequence comes from Triticum aestivum, assembly GCF_018294505.1. Lineage (NCBI taxonomy): Eukaryota > Viridiplantae > Streptophyta > Magnoliopsida > Poales > Poaceae > Triticum > Triticum aestivum. Next base: position 168,039,925 of record NC_057810.1, read on the forward strand.
CGTGGAAGACGATGCCGGGGAAGAGGCTCCGTGTACGACGACGACGGTGGACCGGCTCCAGTGCGGCGTACGAGGTCGTCGATGAGGCAGATGCGCTGCGGTGGACGAGTGCGCCGATGTAAAGGGGAGGAGCACGAAGGCTGCGGTGCCGTGGAGAAGTCTATTTTGCGGTGGGGATAGAAAATGGGGAGTATTCAGGTGTACTACTCTGGGTGCCGGGTGGGGTTGGCTGGGTAGGGTGAACCTGAAGTTACGAAAACAGCCCCCTACCAAGCGTCATTCGTAGGCCTGTTCCGAAGGCTATGATGGTAACTTCCCACTGCTCGAATCAGGGTCGCGGGAGATTTTCCCGCCGACCTCAAAATTTTGTGACACTGGACTCCTCGTGTGACGTGTTGAGTGATTCGGCTAAGCAACTAGCGAGTAGTAGTAGTAAACTCTGCATATTAGGTTTGACCGAAGTCAAACTTCCTAAAGTTTGACCAAGTTTATAGAAAAATATAAACATTTACCATAACAAATATGTATGATGTGAAAGTACATTCAATAATGAATCTAATGGTATTTATTTGTTATTGTATATGTTAATATTTTTTGTTATAAGCTTTCCGAGAGTTTACAAAAATTGACTTTGACCGATGCTAATACGCGGAGTACACATTTTTTGTTAGTTTGTAGTGAACTAATCATTTGTTGAAATTGTGAAATAAATATATTATGCTATTGACTTCAAATGTAATGGTCTATACAATTCAATAGTTACAATCATTGTCGAATCCCAAGATGTATACAAGGTCTATAGTACTTCACAACATGCTCAAACTCACATAATCCCAGTCAAATGAGAATCTAAATGCATTTCATAGTTATTACTTTGTAGGATGCAACAAAAACAACCATAACTCTACATCAGCCATTATAGAAGCAACATTTTGACATATCCCAATGTGTGAATGAAACGTGCAGAGAGAGCTTTTGAAGATGGAGCAGATAGGGCGGGAAAGATTGTATGTATGTGGACGAGAGAGTAGGAGACAAACCTAACGAGACAGAGAGAGAGAGATAGAAAGAGAAAGAGAGAGGAAGAAGTTAGGTCTGTGAGAAAGATGGAGACATGTAATATACGTGAGATGCGTGTGCATCCGGATTATGTATACGTGGAAGGAGAAGAGACAACATGTTTGATGAGAGCTAGAAAAACATGGACGAGAGGGGAAGGATCTCGTGGGTTGAGGGATTGACAATTTTGTGCGGGGGAGAGAGGGATTGGTAATTTTGTGCAAGAGAGAGAGAGAGGGTGGGGGGAGGAGTCAGTCAGCCGTCGTCACATCACCCTGCTTCCAAATGACCCCGCATTCTCTAGCGCGGTGTGGTCGCCGTCTTCGATCTGCTCGATGCCCTCTTTGAAGATTGAGGTGTTGTGCATGTTGGGGTGCAAAGAAGCACAAGCGAGAGTGGTCGCCGTATAACCTTGGATGGGGATGAATTGTGTGCTCGGGGGAGTGTGTGTGTGTGTGTGAGTGTTGTGCTGCGTGTGTGTGTGTGTGTGTGTGTGTGTGTGTGTGTGTCAGATATTGAGAGAAAACAAACCTAAGGAGAGAAATGGGTATTCACGAAGAGATTGTGCGGGCCTTGAGGTGGGCAGGGGCCGGGTGAGGGTGTCAAAATGTGCGCGTTGATGCATGTGTTGCATGCGATCGTGCGAGGGACGGACGAATCGAGAGAGATGGTTGTTGTGTTACGGATGCTCCTCTCTCTCTGTCTCTCTGTCTCTCTCTCTCACACACACACACAAGTAAACTAGAAGACCGTTCTCTCATGTATACACAACGTATCGGCATCTGTCTATGTCTCACTCATGCATGATCATTTGCACATTCACACCTCTCTATGTCTGTATCACACGCACACCGTCTCCACATTGCCCTTCTGCCACAACACACATATGGACACATACACACATTCTCTCTCAGTCACACACACAAAATAAGTATTAAAAAAATGAGGGCGCACCTAAAACGTCCAAATCCAAATAAACACGAACTGGAGCTAAATTCAAATATATGGAAATATTGCAGCGTCAAGAACTTTCCCAGGAAAAAAAAGTTGAGTAATATTCGAGGATTGTTTTCACACACACAAAAAGGTTCAGTGGATGTCCTTCGAGCGCGACATGGTGACGCACCATTCGATCGACCGCGCGGTCGCGGTTCACGCGCTTGCACAGAATTCCGTATCATGGTTGTGGTACTAACTTAAAAAACTAATAAAAGTGCTGCCTAAGTCTAATGTTTACGTGTACTAGTACGGTTTTCTTTTAAGTTTGACCAACCTAATATAAAACTAAAGTAAGCTCCCACACGCGCACTCATCAATATGCCGCCGCCGCCGTTGCGCATGCCGGCGCCCGCCTGCTCCGGCCAACAATTTCTCGCCCATCACCGTCGTGTCGCCGCCATCCCTGTGCCATGAAGCCGAAGGCTCGCTTGCTCATGTTGTCTGCAGTCCCTCCTCGACATGCCGCCGCGCTTCCAAGCACGCGAGCAGCTGGTGGAGCTGCGTCTATGCACACAGCATACGAAGAGGAGGACAAGCGCGTGCTCCAGCACGCCGGCAAGGAGGAACTAGAGTGTCATTTTCGTCTCCGCCCACGCGGAGGAGGTGCGCATGGTGGCTATCGCGGCGGAAACCGGTCACGCGAACATTGAGCCTGCAAACCGGGTGCGGACGCGGAATCTACCTTCGAGACCTTGAATGCCACGTGGATCCTGCAATCTGAAGGAGCAATTTGGGTCAGTCGACTCATGTGAGCCGTTTGATGCAACATGGATGGCTAGAAGGGCTTCTTCCACCTCTTCTGTTGTCTTCTTCCTTTGCTCCGTCGAACTTCTTTCACAAATCGACTGACCCAAATTATACTACTAGTACGAACGTATTAAGTACAGTAGGAACACGAAGATACGAGCAGTAGTACCAACTGCAAGAAGAATAGTAGTAAGACATAGTACTAGTACTACTGTACGTACTAAAGAGTTCAAATAACGAGAAAGAACATAAACATAGTTCTGCTGGGGCCTCAGCACAACACACCCTTGAAAATAAACTAAGAAACTAGTCTGCTTGACACTGTAGTAGAACCAGCATGAGTGACGGCACTGCCACCTACTCGGAGTCTGAGTCCACGTCCTCGACTTCGTCCTCGTCCCTCTGCCTCTTCCTCTTCGCCGACGCTTCTTTGCTTGAACCAGACACTGGGCTCTGCCTCTTCATCCAACCCTTGTAGATATTTAAACAAAGGTAGGCATCCATTGCTGCGTACAGGATGTGATCTTCATCTAATGTCTTCGACTCCCATGCATGATGAATCTCGTGATGAGGTTTCTTCAGTTTAGTGTACGAAGGATCAATCATGGCTGCTGCCAGGGTCAGCATTGAAGGTTGAGAGGAGGACACCAGGCTTGCCTTCTGGAGATCGAAGGCTATCCTACAACGAGACCTATGCGACACAGGACATCCCTGTCGTTCTTAAAGCCTACAGTAACGAATTTCACTCTTTTGTCCTTGAGGAAGTTCTTAAAATCATGGCACTCAACGTCGGCATGGCATATGTTGTAGACCAAGCAAACGTTATGTACGCAAACCTGGATCACGGCGGGCTTCTTCCTCTCTTCGTCCTTTAGATTCTTCTCTCGTCCCAGGACTGTGGTGTACTCAACATCTAGCCCAGCGACCCACTCATTCGTTGAACTGTTGAACATGCGTAGGAAGCGAGCAAGCCATGCTTTCACCGTTGCAGATCCACCTGTGTAGATGACGATGAACTGATCGCCGGTGATGGCTCTAACCTGGTACTCAGTGGCGACCATGGAGATTTGGGAGGACATGGATTTTGGAGGAGGGTTAGGAGAAGTTGAACTGTTGTACCCCGCAAAAACTGGGAGTGAACTAATGTGAAAGGACGGGACGACTGGGAGCAAACTGTTGTGAGGTAGAAGACGGGGACGAGTAGGGCGTGCGAACGGCGTGGGGTTGCTGGCTTGCCCGGTGGATAAACGGCTGCAAGCCGCCAAAGAGTTCTCGAGAACTATGCGGGACCCACTAGATGTCATGTCTACTAGACCCATATCGTAGGCCTGACGGTATAGCTTCTGCCTGTTCGCACGCCATGCTGGCGCATGGATGTAACTTCACTTAATTCCGTCAACCGTCCCGCCTCACACGACCTTCGCCTCCCTCATGCGGTCGCGCCCTTTGAGACTTTAACCGGCTATAAATGAGCATTTTTTTGCCTACTCCGCATGCATGATACTCCCTCTACTCCCATCAACCGTTTGCAAAGTGTTTGACCAAATTTATACTTTTTTTGAACATCACCTTATATTAATTAACCAGCCACACCAGTACACTCATTCGATATAATATTCACCACACAGGGCGGTACGTTATTTACAAGAATACCATCTAATCTATTGTCAAAGCTATACTTAGCGATTAAGTGTGCCACCTTATTGGCCAAACGACTAATCTTTGAGAATTGAAGATTGTTGATCAACTTCGAGATGCTCAACGCTTTCATCTTCAGGTCACGCATAGCAGATCTGTCATAGTCCCCCGATGCAAGAGACGCTACCACAAAAGCGCAACCAGTCTCTAAAATTACAGGATTATGAAGAGAAACACCTATGTAGAGACCGGCAATGCAAGCCCTAAGCTCCGCTTCCTCCATGCTTTGACAGGCATCAATGAATTCCCACGACCAAATTTATACTAAAAATATCAATATCTACAATACTGATTATAATGAGTATAAGAACTACGTTTTATAATGAGTGTAAAAATATTGATTTGACATTGTAAATGTTGACATTGTGAATGCTGATTATAATGAGTACTACATTTTTCTATAAGTATGGTGAAAGTCGAGGTACATTGACTTTAGAGAAAACTTAAATGCACAATGCAGACTAGTTCCTCCGTCTAGGTGCATGCCATGTCCTATCTTGTCATCACAACAAGGGTAGCTATTAGAGTACCACTACCTCCCTTCTAGTTTAAAGGGCTCGATTCAAATATTTCACCTACTCTTAGCAAGATAGTAGAGGCGGTGGAATAGTTTTTGAAGTCTGCAAAAGTACTCAACTAATGTTGTCGTTCTTCACAAAAAATGTGTTTACCAATGCACGCATGAACACTAGTTACTCCAACCCCCCTCTCTTCTTTAATTCTTTGCCACATCAGCATGTTTGCTAGTCCCGTGTGCATGATACTAGCTAAGATACCACCATTATGGCCAGCCTTAATCATCGCACGCAATAATTTAGTGCACCTTGAAATATGAACATGTGTGGGGCGTGTATGTTTTTAATGACTTGAGACTATACCTAGCCCGGCATGCAAGATGACTTATTATGCACCATTCCCCATGCCTGCCAAACTCTCCTTCTCCCTCCGGCGGTCCCACCACTCCACCCTATGTGAAAAAATCTGCATGCATGACTCTCCTTCCCCCACGCTCGTCCAATCCGTTGTGACGAGCAATATTTCCACCCCTTCGCTCCCCCGTAATTTACTCCAACAAATAGGCCCATGTAGCTTTTACTTAACTTCAGGTGCATTGCGTCACTGACATATGGGCCCAATAGGGGACTGGCCCACATGTTAGTGACGCAACTGGACCTGCAGTTAAGTCAGTGCAGCTCAGTCCATATCTTACGTAGGTGTGCCATTGCTCGCTATAAATACTGCGCCTCCCACGACATCGCTATCTCCCCCCCCCTCACGTACACGTTCATCGCTATCTCCTCCCCCTCCCTCTCACGTCCACCACCATGGCATCGCCCCTCCCAAGCCCTAGGTGTCGGTGTCAAAACCGGCGGATCTCGGGTAGGGGGTCCCGATCTGTGCGTCTTAGGCTGATGGTAACAGGAAGCAAGGGATGCAATGTTTACCCAGGTTCGGGCCCTCTCGATGGAGGTAAAACCCTACTTCCTGCTTGATTAATATTGAAGATATGAGTAGTACAAGAGTAGATCTACCACAAGATCGTAGAGGCTAAACCCTAAGAGCTAGCCTATGATGGTATGATTGTAATTGTGATCGGCCTTCTAAGGACCATCCTCTCCGGTTTATATAGACACCGGAGAGGGCTAGGGTTTACAGGGAGTCGGTTACAAGGAAGGAAATATAATATCCGGATCGCCAAGCTTGTCTTCCATGCAAAGGAGAGTCCCATCCGGACACGGGCCAAAGTCTTGAGTCTTGTATCTTCACGCTTCAATAGTCTGGACGATGTATATAGTCCGGCTATCCGGATACCCCCTAATCCAGGACTCCTTAGTAGCCCCTGAACCAGGCTTCAATGACGATGAGTCCGGCGCGCAGTCTTGTCTTCGGCATTGCAAGGCGGGTTCCTCCTTCCGAATACTCCAAGGTTATTATCAAACACGTAGACCATGTCCGGATCTGCAAAATGATCTTCACCTACCACCGTAGAGATAATGATACTTCAGATGACAACTTTTTAAACGATGTGATATGCCATTACGGTTAGGTCATTATTCGAACCATTTTTCCACAACCAGCCACAGCGCGTATTGTGAGGCGGTTTCATTGACACGTATTGTCAAAGCAGAGATCGTGTCCCCTTATCACGGGATTCTCATCAATACGAGTATGGGTAATCCCACCGTGCCATCAATCGTGCCGCTTGGGAAGTAAGCGATTCTCAACGGGCTAGTGGGGAGGCACACCGCTTCTGCCGCCTCTATAAACGGATAAGAGTTCCCCATTTTTACCCATGCCTTCTTCCTCCTTTGCCCACTATTGCCCCCTCGAGCTCCATTGCCCTAGTCCAAGTCTCCTCCGCTTAGCTAAACATGTCCACAGCAGGAGGCAAGTGGGTGGCCTCCACCGTAAAGGAGAAGCACATCGCGAATCTTCGGGCGGCCGGATACTTGGCCGCATACATAGCGCACCGGCTACCGAACGACGGGCGGGTCACTCCAACTCTGGGACCCCACGAGAGGGTCGTGTTTCTCGCCCACTTCATCCGTGGACTGGGGTTTCCACTCCACCCCTTCGTCCGCGGGCTCATGTTCTACTACTGGCTAGATTTCCATGATCTAGCCCCGAACTTTGTCCTCAACATCTCGGCATTCATCGTCGTATGCGAGGCTTTCCTCCGCATCAAGCCCCATTTCGGCTTGTGGATGCAAATCTTCTGCATGAAGCCAAAGATCGTGAGCAGCCAACAAGCGGAGTGCGGAGGAGCCATGGTGGGCAAGATGCCCAACGTCACCTGGCCTGACGGATCCTTTGCGAAAACCGTGAAGGGGTGGTAGTCGGGGTGGTTCTACATCACCGAGCCGTGCGACGCCAACTGGGCGGCGGCCCCCGAGTTCCGATCTGTAACCCCCATGCGGCTCACCTCCTGGGAACAGAAGGGCATGTCCTGGGGCGAAAATACAGAGCTGACCAGACTCATAAACTGCATCCAGGGCATGAAGGACAAGAACATCAAGCTTGTCAACGTGATCCAGGTCATGCTCATTCGCCAGATTCTGCCGTGCCAAAGGCGGGCATTTAATCTGTGGGAGTTCATCCCGGCCGAACACCAGACGCTTCGGAGGCTCTACGGCATGAAGCACAAAAACGCGTGGAAGGCGTTATTCAAGGCCTCCGAAGTACCTCCTCCCATATCCGAGGACCGGGCTCCACGCCGCGGCCTCCTAGTCAGGTGAGTTCTCAGGCTGCCACCGGATTCGGTTCTTCCCAATATATTCATGGGGAGCCTTAAGTAATTGTGCATATTTGTTCAGGATTATGTGGACACAGCGGAGCAGATTGACTATCCGGCTCCACTGCCAGAAATCCCAGCTAATGCTCTCCTGACGAAGATGCTGGTCGCGGCGCCCTACAAGGGGCCGGAGAAGAAGGCCGATAAGAAGGCCCCGGGGATCCGAAAGGGTCTCCGACGTAAGGTTCGCAGAAGCCTCGTCCGAAGACGATGAGGCACACTCTTCCCCTGAAGGGGAAGAAGAAGAAGAAGAGGAGGCCGCCCCATCCAGAAAGGACGAGGGGCCTGAGAGGGCATACCAGGGCACCAAGAGAGGCCCCCGGTGCAAGGCCGTCATACCCTCGTCGTCCGATGACGACGAGGCAGATTCCTCCCGCGGAGGCGGGGGAAACAAGAAGAAACTCCACCTCCCCGTATTGTGGGGAGAAAAAGAGGAAGGCCGCCCCGGAGGGGGAGGCTGGGACATCCAAGAAGGGAAAGGTGTCCCTTCTGGACTACTCCGCCACCGCCGCCGATAGCGAGGAGGGGTGGCTGCCCAGGAAGAAGCCCGCCGTGCGATCGTAAGTAACCGCACTCTATCGTAATTTTGCTTCATGGTTTTGTTATAAAACCGAACTTGTATGCTGTCCGGCCAGGGTCCATCCCGAAGCATCGTCTTCGGATGGGTCCTGAGCGATTCGGCGGATGAACTCGCTCCCGACGGCCACTACTCCTTAGCCTGCAGATGACACGGAGGTGTTATCCCAAAGGCTCCTAGAGCAGGGGGAGGTGGCTCTGGAGGTGCTCCAAGGCGGCATTCCAAACATCGGACATGCGGGGTTCAAGATCCCCACGGATCGTGTTGATGAGAGCCGCAGTAAGCCAGACTCTCAGCCGAACACTTTTCCGGAGCCTTCAATGGTTCCGGACTCAGGCGGGCAGCCCTCGTTAGGGAGGGGGGCCGTCTGTTGTCGAGGACTTCCGTTGCGCCCGAGGCACCGGATTGTTTGCTGGAAACGCTTCGCGGCGCTTCCATAGATGAAGAGCACCGTACTCTTATGAGTGTGGTGATTCAGAAGGTTTCGTCCGCCAAGAGCAGACTAACCGAAGCCTGCACCAGCCTCCTGATAGGCTTTGAGGTAAGTAATAAAAATGTGTGAAATCACCACCCGATAGGTAGTAGCCCCTGATACTCTGTTTGGTGTTCGGAAGGAAAAACCAAACGGAGGGTCAATCATAATCCGCAGGAGTATAACAATAAGTTTGAATGTGAATAAGCAGGCTGTGTTGCTTGCCGCTGCGGTCTGTACGGCTGAGACCGCTGGACTAAAACAGGACCTGGAGCAGGCACGGGGAGAGCTCGACCTCACGAGAAGGCAGCTCGAAGAGACCAAAGGTGAATGATTCCCCTTTCTCATATAATGAAGGATAGTTAAAATTGGTTATTCTAACGACGAAGCGTCATGATTTGCCACCACCGAAGTGGCGTCTCTCAAGAAAGCGTTGTCTGAGGCCGAACACAAGGCGGCCTTGGAAGGCAAGGAGCGCGAGAAGCAAGATGCCAGAGTGGGCGAGGTACAACAAGAGCTCTAGGAGCTCAGCAAAAAGTTCGAGTTCGTGGAGCATGAGCTTAAGGCGAAAGAGGTCGAGCTTGCGAAGGCCCTTGCAAGTATAAAAGACGCCAAGGCCGAAGCCGAGAAGGCACAACAGGAAATCCAGGAGGCCAAAAAGATAGCGGTGGGTAAGAAATTCTTTATGCAAAGCAAACATGTGGAGGAGGCGTTTCTTTTACTTACCCGAGTCTGGAGCTCTCCAGGGGCATTCTCAGATCTGCCATGCAGCATATCAGACGCCGCAGAGTTCTACCATGCTCAGGAGGGGAGTTTAAGGGAGAAGTTGTTCTGGTCCCAGTATGCTGGGGCCGAACATCCAACGCCTCTGAGTGACCAACTGAAACAGTTGGCCGAACTCCACAGGGCAGCCAAAGTGGCTATGAAGGATTTCATAGTCCAGATGTGGCCTGGTGAGCCCCTGCCCACCAGCTACTTCGGCCTGATCAAGCGGATGGTGAATGCCTGTCCGCGACTGGAAGTCATCAAGCGATCCGTTTGCATTGAGGGTGCCCGCCGGGCCTTTGCCCGTGCGAAGGTGCATTGGGGCAAGCTGGATGCGGAGAAGCTTGTGAAGGACGGGCCGCCGGAGGGCAAGCCGCATCGTTATCCGGAGAAGTATTATGATGGCGTTATGAAGGGCGCTCGCCTCATGGCCGATGAATGTACCAAGGACATAATTTTAGAATGAATTCACTTCTGTCATGTTTGTAATTTAAGGACGAAGTTACTTGCGCTATGTAGCGCTTTTGTTATTTAAAATATTACCTTCTGTGCGGCTGTTTATAAAATTCTGAAAGTAGGCCAGTCGTCGGCTTCCGCCCCCATGTAACTAGTACTGGGGTGTTCGTGGAAAACCCGAACACTCTTTATCCAAATGTTTGGTCCCTTAAGGAGGTGTCTGGCGCAGCGAACAAGGCAATCGGACTATGCGGCTTTATAACCTTCAGTTAGCCATAGAAATCTACAATTTTAAATTTTGGCGAAGCCCCTAGAATCCGGAAGGCTGAATTGGGGCGCTATATACGCCTAGATCGGACGAAGACGAATTATCGCCTAAAGCGGAAAAATCTTTAAGGATTTTAAGACCTCTCGAACAGCGACCAGCTCTTGCCACATCATGCCGGTCAGTTTTCGGCTTTCTCTACTGAGGTGCTCGTCCGGAAGAACTGGGACACAATCGCAGCAGTTCTCCCTGCGCTACCTTAGACGATATAACGAAACGTAAGGCAATAAAACAAGGGAGCCGGGCTATCCCAACTGTAGACCCAAGACATGATTCGGAGCTGAAGCATATAATGCTATAAGTTCGGGGTGCCGCACTGTTGAAAGTGTTCGGACTTGTCTTGCCGTATTATGGGGCGCCATAAGAAGCCCCTGGCAAACTGAACGTACCAAGGTGTACGAATGCAATATCAAATAGACATTTTAAGAAAAATGCTCAAATAAGAATAATAAGCTGACGCTATACATGATCTCCCATTGATGAATAATACGTTTAAGCGTATGTTTACAATGAATGCATTAAGCGGAGATAAATAGGATTATTTGACATACCCTATCCGGGGGCAGGCTACGTACAGATAGATAAAGTAGGTATAACGATCGTAATTAGATTCCACCTGGGTATTTCCTTCTGTGCGCAAAGCCAGTTGCCTCCTTGGGTTTCTCTCCTATGGAAGTCCGTCGATCCGGCTCTTATGAAGAGGCTGCACTAAAGCAATGTCCTGAAAGGTGAAAGGAAAGGTTATGAAGGTATGAGGCGGTGATACCACGCTGTTGACTGAGCCACTGCTTCGCCTCTGCCTGTGCCCATGGTATTTTGAGTGCGTAATTGTGTACGTTTGGTACGAATGTTGCTTTGATGGGATTCGAGCGATGGCCGGACTGCTAGTCGCGCTCTTGGCATGCCTGGTGATCCTGTTGCGGGGTGTTCCAAACTCGCTTGACGGTGCTTGAGGTTGTCGTCGCCGGATTGGTGGTTTGCCAGAGGAGGCCGCATTGTACTTCTGTCGCAAGGGCTGCAGTGTGCTCTTCTATACGGAGAGAGCGGTCCATGTTTCCGTTGACTGTTATGACCCCGCGCGTGCCTGGCATCTTGAGCTTGAGGTATGCATAGTGTGGTACCGCTTTGAATCGAGCGAATACGGTTCGTCCGAGCAGTGCGTGGTAACCACTACGGAAAGGGACGATATCAAAGATTAACTCCTCGCTTCGGAAGTTATCCAGAGATTCGAAGACCACTTCCAATGTTATAGAGCCCGTACAACGGGCCTCCACTCCAGGAATTACACCTTTAAAGGTGGTTTTGGTAGGCTTAATCCTTGAAGGGTCGATGCCCATTTTGCGCACCGTGTCCTGATAAAGCAGGTTTAGGTTGCTGCCTCCGTCCATAAGGACTCTTGTGAGGTGAAATACGTCTATGATTGGGTCTAGAACCAATGCGGCCGAGCCGCCGTGACGGATGCTAGTAGGATGATCCCTATGATCAAAGGTGATCGGACAAGCTGACCATGGGTTGAGTTTGGGGACGACTGGCTCCATCGCGTAGACGTCCCATAGTGCTCGCTTCTGTTCCCGCTTAGGGATGTGAGTGGCATAGATCATGTTGACCGTTTTCACTTGGGGGGGAAATTTCTTCTGTCCCCCCGTGTTCGGACGCCGGGGCTCATCGTCATCGTTGCTATGCAGCCCCTTGTCCTTGTTTTCAGCCTTTATTTTGCCGGCCTGGTTAAATACCTAGTAGTCTCTATTGGTGTGGTTGGCTGGCTTGTCCGGGGTGCCATGAATTTGGCATGAGCGCTCCAGTATACGGTCTAGACTGGATGGTCCCTGATTGTTTCTTTTGAATGGCTTCTTTCGCTGACCGGATTTGGATCTGCTGAATCTGGCATTGACTGTCGTGTCTTCGATGTTGTCGCTGTTGTTCCGCCGCTTGTGTCTGTTGCGCCATAGCTTGCTATTATTGTCAAAGACATCTGACGTGCCAGAATGTGGCGTAGTGCTGCTGCGAGCCAACCAGCTGTCCTCGCCCACGCAAAAGCGGGTCATTAGTGTTGTGAGAGCTGCCATGGACTTGGGTTTCTCCTGGCCGAGGTGTCGGGCGAGCCACTCGTCGCGGATATTATGCTTGAAGGCCGTTAGGGCTTCGGTGTCCGGACAGTCAACTATTTGGTTCTTTTTAGTTAGGAACCAAGTCCGGAATTTCCTAGCTGATTCTCCGGGTTGTTGAGTGATGTAGCTTGGGTCGTCGGCTTCTGGAGGTCGCACATATGTGCCTTGGAAGTTGTCAAGGAATGTGTCTTCCAAGTTTTCCCAACTGCCAATGGAATTTGCGGGCAGGCTGTTAAGCCAGTGCCTGGCGGGTCCTTTGAGCTTAAGGGGAAGATACTTGATGGCATGTAGATCATCTCCGTGGGCCATGTGGATATGGAGAAGGAAGTCTTCAATCCATACCGCGGGGTCTGTTGTGCCATCGTATGATTCGATGTTTACGGGTTTGAACCCTTCTAGGAATTCATGATCCATCACTTCTTTAGTGAAGCAGAGGGGTTGTGCGGCGCCTCTATGCCGGGATATGTCACCACATAGTCCGGCCAAATCAGGCTGGTTGTGTTCGGGCCAGCCGGATTTACTGTTAGTGTATCTGGTATGACAGTCATCGTCATGTGCTGCGGCGCGCCGCTGTGATCCGTAGATCGATCTTGGTTGTCCTGCGGTGTTATCCAATCTATCACACAGGTCATGAGTATTGCCCCGGGCCGTAGTAAACTGGCGTGGGGGTGCAGGTTGGTATTCAGGCTGATATGTCGTTTTATCCCGACCTTGAGGTGGCCGGTCAGCAATGTGGCGCTCGAGTCCATATTCCTCGGCTGCCAGGACTTCTTTCCATCTGTCTGTGAGCAGGTCTTGATCAGCTTGAAGCTGCTGCTGCTTCTTCTTCAGGCTCCTCGCGGTGGCAATAAGCCGGCGCTTGAATCTCTCCTGCTCTGCGGGGTCCTCAGGCATGCCAAACTCGTCGTTGCCGAGGCTAATCTCGTCTTCAGAGGGGGGCATGTAGTTGTCCTCCTCCGGATACCCGTTCGTCGCCTGTTCATATGGGCTCTCCTGCCCATCTTCCTGTTCGGCCTGCTCAAAGGCGGGCTGATAGGGGTTGTATTCATCTTCGGCACCATCCGGATTGTTTTCGTCTCTGGTGCCGGTATTGCCTTGGCGGGGCTTGGAGCGATGCTGGCGACGCCCATGTTTTGCTTTCTTCTTGGAGGGGTTATCCTCCATTGCCTCATCGCCATTTGTTTCTTTCGGAGTGTCCACCATATATATATCGTAGGAAGAGGTGGCCTTCCACCGCCCTGTGGGTGGTGGCTCCTGTGTGTCTCCTGCATCGTCGTCCATACCGTCGATGTCTTCGGAGTTGAAGTCAAGCACGTTGGTTAAATCATCGACCGTGGCAATGAAGTGGGTGGTGGGTGGGCAGCGAATTCCTTCGTCGCCTGCTTCCCACTCAAGCCGGACATAGTTCGGCCCAGAGCCTCCTGACAAAGAGAGAGACTTTAATGAGTTCAGCACGTCGCCAAAGGGCAAGTGTTGAAAGATGTCCGCAGAGGTAAACACCATTACCTCAGCCCAACCTGGCTTGGCTGGCTCGAGGGTATGCAGACCGAAACCAACAACCGGATACGAGTCCGGGGGGCCGGGGTTACAGGCCTCAACAAAGGTGAGACCTGTATTCGGCTCCACCGCAGATGAGTGTGCGGCCTGCGGGGCGGGGTCCACCCCTCCGTCCTTAGGCAACGCATCCTTTTATGGATTTAGATCCGGGGCTACTGCAGGGATAATATCCCGACCATTGTCCGACAGCAGGTCTAGGCTGTGCTCGTCGTGACTGTCCGGCGTTCCTGGCACAGGCCCGAATCCATCGAAGATCAAGTCTCCGCGAATATCCGCCGTGTAGTTCAAGTTTCCGAACCTGACCTGGTGGCAAGGGGAGTAGCTGTCGATCTGCTCCAGGTGACCAAGCGAATTGGCTCGTAGTGCGAAGCCGCCGAACACAAAGATCTGTCCGGGGAGAAAAGTCTCGCCCTGGACGGTGTTGTTAGCGATTGAAGACGCCATCAAGCCTCAAAGCGACGACACAGAGGAACTCTCAATGAAAGCACCAATGTCGGTGTCAGAACCGGCGGATCTCGGGTAGGGGGTCCCGATCTGTGCATCTTAGGCTGATGGTAACAGGAAGCAAGGGACACAATGTTTACCCAGGTTCGGGCCCTCTCGATGGAGGTAAAACCCTACTTCCTACTTGATTAATATTGAAGATATGAGGAGTACAAGAGTAGATCTACCACGAGATCGTAGAGGCTAAACCCTAAGAGCTAGCCTATGATGGTATGATTGTAATTGTGATCGGCCTTCTAAGGACCATCCTCTCCGGTTTATATAGACACTGGAGAGTGCTAGGGTTTACAGGGAGTCGGTTACAAGGAAGGAAATATAATATCCGGATCACCAAGCTTGTCTTCCACGCAAAGAAGAGTCCCATCCGGACACGGACCGAAGTCTTGAGTCTTGTATCTTCATGCTTCAATAGTCCGGATGATGTATATAGTCCGGCTGTCCAGATACCCCCTAATCCAGGACTCCCTCACTAGGAGCGCCTCGTTGCACCGCGCGGACGGTCACGCGTCGCCTTCCGTTCCTTGCCGCCACTAGTCGAGGAGGACGCATCGGTGTTCCGCTCCTCGCCGCTATGCGATGCGTCGCTGTTCCGTTCCTCACCGCCACTAGTCGAGGAGGACGCGTCGGTGTTTCGCTCCTCACTGTGACGCGACGTGTCGCTGTTCTGTTCCTCGCCGCCACTAGTCGAGGAGGACACGCCGGTGTTCTGCTCCTTGCCGCGACGCGTCGAGGTGGACGCGTCGGCGTTCCCAATCTTGCCAATACGCGCGTCGGAGGACGCGTCGGCTCCCCGCTATGAGGAGAACACCGCGCCGCCCGCCGAGCCCCCCTCCCCCAGCCTTGAGGAGCTTTGGAAGGAAATGGATGTCGCCTTGTGAGAGGCTTTGCCTCCAGCAGAGCGCGCCAAAATAGAGGTGGAGAAGAAGGCCGAGGAAGAAAAGCGCACCGCACAACAAGCTGCATCGGAGGCCTATGTCGCATCTGAGAGAGTCAGGCAATTGGCTCTTTGGCAGAAGGATCGTGCGAGGGCCGTGAGGGTGGCGGAGGACACCCGTGCCGACGCCCTGAGTGCAGTCGGGCCCAAGCTCCTCATTTATACGTGGACCGAGTGCACGCTTCCAGCTAGGAGGAGTACCTGTTGGCGCCGGATCACCACACCGGTGAGATTGCGCTTGCCCGCCGGCAAGCCGCCAATCAGCACCTCGCGAGTTACGAGGCTGAGGAAGAGGCGTTGTGTCGGCGTGCTGGGAAACGGACGCGCACCAGGGCACTCATGGCGCGCCGCAAGCGCTCCTATGAGCGTCGTGGCTTTTACGAGGAGTATAATTTTTGTTTCATAAAGTGAGTGATCTCATTAGTTTTGGGACGCAAATGATAAATCCCGAACGTTCAGGAATTTTCAGCATCCTTAATTAAGTATGTAAAAGGGAAAGTTTGGAAACGTTGTGTATTATTACGCATTTTGCAAGTAGGTGCATATAGCACAAACTTTACTATATACTATCGGACTACACGTCTCTCTAGATATATGCTTGCAGACTTTGCTACTCCCTCCGTCCAGGTCAATATGTCATCTTTGGTTGTGCACGGTGACCAAGAAGGAGGGAAGACTTGTAAACCTAGACAGAGGGAGTACTACTATTAGTTATGTAAGTGCAAATGCATGTTTTAACATTATGATGCGGTTTTTGTAAAAGTAGAAAAATAGCACTAGTCCAGCTTGTGAAACGATTCAATGCAAAACAAATGCAAAAATGCTCGTTTGATTGTTTACTTTTAGCTTCCTTCTCTGTGGTTATTTCTCTGTCATACTTTGTACGGAGTATCTCGCTGGTTGGAAAGGCATGCAAATTCCCAAACCGCTTCCTAAACCCTGTATCGAATTTTTTGCCTAACAAGTTGTGCCGTGCAATTGGAATTCCAACTTGAGTACTACTACTAGTAGGAGTACCAGGGGCCAGTTCTTTTAGGCTTCTACATTAGTAATCCCATAACTACTACCTCCGTCCTGGTTTATTGGTCCCCATTGTAATCTGTGTCAAATTTTGATCATAAATTTAACTAATGAAATGTTAGTGCATGTCACATGCACTACTCCATCCGTCTAGGTGAGTAAGTCATCTTAGAGCATGGTTAATAAGAAAGCCTGCTGCCGGCTATATATGTACGCCATGTCACTTGTCTTCATAATAGCCTGCTAGTATAGTAGACTGACTGTAAACTAGCTATCAATACTTAATGCGTGCATGTGAAAGGAGGGAAGGAGACGCATGCTGGTTGGCGGGAATGAATGAAGCGCTAGCTCACCCGGCTGCATGCAGGCTGCATGCGGTTTGGATTTCTTGTTTCCAGCACTGTAGCCAGCAATAACTGACGCGCCCACTTGCTTCTTTTCTCTTCCTTCTCTCTCTTCCAGCTATGATTTTGATGACGTGGAAGTTCTTATAGCATGCTGACTGGATACTATTGTACTTGCTCTTTGGCTGTGCACCGTGACCAAGGAGGAGAAAACGAAAAATGTTAATTTTTATTTGCTAATTAATAGTATTGCATGCAATGAACTAACCACTGCATGTCGTGTTTGATATCTCAAGTCATTAAAAGCATGCGCACTCTTTATCTCTTATTGGTTTATATGTCAAGAAACAAGAAACGAGGTAGAAGTTAATGCACCGCGCCTAAGTGTTTTGGGATTATTTGGTTTTCGTAAGATGACTTACACACCTAGACGGAGGGAGTAACATCTTATCAGTTAAATCTTTGGTCAAAATTTAGCACAAATTACAATGGTGAGGAATAAACCAGGACTGAGTAGTAGTTTAGAAGCCCAAATAAATGAGTGAGGCGCCTTATTGTTACTCTCCACTGTGACTAGTCTTGTGGGAAAAGCTGGGGAATCCGCCAAAAGAACTGGCCCTAGGAGTAGTAGCTAGGGATTGAGTGTGTGAGATGAACCGGAGAAAGTAAATGCAGAGAGATGAAATGCAAAAAAGACGGAGGGGTGTGATGGTTGCTTGTCTGTTTATTTTACCAGGCCACTTATTACTGGGAGTGGTTGGGTTTTGTGATATGACGGCTTTACTGCCGCGCCACGAGCGGGATGAGAGGTGAGACTCCCGTGCAGCGCCGCCCTCTACACTTGTACTAACACTGAACTAATTCTAACCAAAGAGGTGTTTGGATGGCAGGGTTAGATGGAGCACAGATATGGTGAGGCGCCTTCATGGGCGGTGCAAGAGGGAGGGAGGGAGAGGACGAGAAGCTTCGAGGAAGTGGGGAAGGATATGCTGTAGGAAGAGCGAGAGAAAAATGTGTTTTTTAATGGCCCCGAGAAGAACTAACCCAAATAAGCACCTCTTGGGTGGGTTAGATTTTTTGGATGAGTTAGATGCATCTAACCCAAACTAACCCTCCGGTTTGGATACTTTTGGGTTAGTTGAGTCCAAACTAACCCAAACTAACTCTAACCCATGGATCCAAACAGGGCCTACATCGGTCGTGGTTTATTAGTCCCCCATTGTATTTGACTGAAGATTTAACTGACAAAATGTTAGTGCATGTCAACAAAAACGATATCGTTGGATTCGTATTTGAACATAGTTTTGAATGATATAATTTTAGGTGACATGCATCAGCATTTATCGTACTATATATAATGTTAGTTCAATTTTTGGTCGTACTAATCTATAGTAGTAAGGTGCCCGTGCGTTGCACCGAAGAGTGAAATGCATTGATCGGGGAGTTGTTTATTTTGACAAAGGATGTGGGGGTCATCTCATGTGTAACGGGTATCGATAGGTTTCTTCGGATATTATTTCATCTCTAGAGCTCACAAACATCCGGGTGAAATAGATAAAAAGGTATCTTTTGCAAACAAAAGCGTTCAATGTTCAACCTGCATCCAAAACTTGTGAAGAAATAACACTTATTGTGCTTTGCAAGAAATGATCTTTAAGAATTAGTTTTTGAGTATCAATTGTTATACATGTTGGCTACAGATGACATGGCACTTTCTTATAGTCAACAGTTGGCTATACTATTAAGTTATATTAACCATGCCCTTATACACCTAGACGGAGGGATTAAATCAGGATGACTTGCAAGGGGGCAGAGGAGATGTAAGAAATGGTTCATCGTAAGTCTTTCACCAGTACTGTAGTAAAAATTCATACATGGAAGATTCTAGACTAAACCATAAACGGATACAATTTTATTCATGTTGATACTCCAATAGAGCAAGATGCTGCATGGAAGTATCCAGATGCTTAGACAGCGGATTACATTGAGCGAAGACTAATGATCAACATTTAACTTGATAATGCGTATGTCCAGGTAAACCTCCTTGGAGTCCCCGTGCACCGCGTCGGCGGGTAAAGGATGCCATGGGTTTTCCAAGTCCACATTGGCAGGATAGTCCCAAGTCCCTAGAGTCCAAGTCCGTTCGATCAGGCCGGTGTCACCGCCCACGTGACCCGGAGGGGTAGTAACACTGACCATGCACCCGTACATCAGCCTCGTGTCAGTGTCAGTGTCAGTGGCGTCGCCCCTGACGCACATTACAGAGACGGGGTGGCGGCCTGCGGGGCCTCGCCGGTGCCCACGATAAAGAGGAAGACGCTGTCGTCCTCCTCCGAGACTAGCAGGCGGCAGTGATCCTCCAGCGACTCCGGCATGGTGAACGGGTAGCATGTCTCGTACTTCATGTTCTCCGCCAAGGGCCAGCAGTGACCACTGCACGCATCCGTGAGGTGATGTATCATGTCCACCCGCGAGCCACAAGACAGCATCGGGCACTCATAGCAGTGGATGAAGGGCTCCTTGGAGGCATCGACCAGGCCATCCATGAAATGGGAGTGGCTGTAGGGGACGTTGCGCCAATTGAATATATGAGCAAGTTACTATGAGATTTAATCCAAATAAGCACAAAATAAATCATGACGGCTATAAAAGAGATGAAACTAATCATGTGGACTAGCATAGTAGTAGGATACAGAGTAGAAACATGAATTCTACCACGATTTCAAACAGGATGGACAGAAACACATATGGTGCAACGGTAGCAGCACCGTTGGCGTTGAGGTTGTCGCCCATGTCGTTCAGAAAGAGGTTGCCGAGGTCGGGCAAGAAGTCATCGTCGGTGAAGTCGTGGCTGCCAGTAGTCGCGAGAGTGTGCTCCCCAAATTTCAACATCGCCCGCCGAATGTAGCGCAAGAGGGAGTGGCTATAGGGGACGTTGCAGCCGCCGAATTGAGCGCAGGAGTAGTGCACGAAGCAGTAGATGGTGTCCCTTAGGAAGCCAAAGTGTGGCTAACAATTTGAGAAACTCAACTAAGGCAAGTGTGGCAATTGTGGCAAAAATCATGTGGCAATATATGGCAAAGATAGTCACAATACAAACAGCCCCTCAGTCTTTTATAGGAGTAGGAGTAGAGAAAAAACGAGTTGGTGATGATGGTGTGCCGTGCAATGCACGGGCATCTTGCTATTTTTTTGCATATAAGTCCAAACACCATGTAGACACGGTCTTTGAGCACGGTTTGTAGTCGTTCCACGCTCAGGCATTGAAGTGTGTAACTATTTTAGATTAGAATATACTACTCCTCCGGTGCTAGTAGTAGAGCAGAGTCCTACTCTACTACTCTACTCAAGCAAGTTAGGGCATAGTACTGTAGTAGGTACTGTAGGGAGTACCAGTACTGTGATCACTCAAGCAAGTTGTCTGGCATCGACATGACCCTACGCTGCTGGTATGTGTCTTGTAAGTCAAGCGGCATGCTGTAGTCATCATCACCTGTCCACTTCCCGCAGCACATATTCGCTTCTCCATCTTTGTCCGCACATAATCTCGTCCAATCTTCCATCCCCGCTAAGGCGCCTCCCCCCTCGTCCGAAACCCAAGCACTAACAATGGCAGAACCGAGCAGCGTCCGCCGAAAGAGTGGCTGGAATTCGCTCCCCACAGAGGTAATCAAGCTCATTGTTTCGCGTGTGGACAATCGCAGTACCATGCCGCTCACCGCGTGCTCGTCAGGGCTGTACCGTTTACTCAAAGCCCTCAGGCTGGAGCTTTTTAAGCCAGCTCCTTGCTTGCTGATGCCGCCTGATCTTCAGAAACGGCATGTCACGCAACATAACGATCGTAGGGTGGCGAGCATCAACCCCCTTGACTGCGATCCGATCCCCGTCAGCCTCAACTACATTAGCGGTATGTACTGGATCGGCATGAACACGTCTTGGATGGTGCTCATCGACGGTCGTGGTAGCTGGATGCTCATGGAGGTCTACACCCGGCGATTGATCCCCCTTCCTTCGATTAACACTGCACTGCTTTGGCACCGCGGCCCAGAATACTCGGAATCTTACAGTAACCAATATGATACCAAGTTTGATTTGCTCAAGGTTGTAATCTGCCGAGTGCCCACAAGATCTGCGAATTATAAAGACTTCAGGCTAATTGAGTTCTTCAACCGCGGTCTCGCCTATCTGACAGGTCACTGCAATAAGTGGATAAATCTGCACGTCCATCGTAGGATCATACATCCTCCATGGTTCTCTGATGCCATTGAACACAACGGCTTCATTTACGCTGTCGACTCCTTCTATGGCTGGACGTATTGCTGGCCTACTCCAGTCATCGCTACAAACGGCTGTTACAACAGTATGTTACTTTCCTATGATATCATGATGGCTTGCTTATATTACTGTCAACATTTACTGAAAAAATATTCATGCTCATAACATGTTGTTCTTAAGATTGACTAAATCAAGAGCCATTTTTTATTTGACTCCAACTTGATATGATGTTGTAGGCCGCCTGGTGTCCCTACCCTTCCTAATCCCAGAACCTTTCAAAGAAAAGCGGCATGGCAGTTGCAGGTGGTTCCTGGCTCGATCAGACGACGGCGAAAGATTGATGATCGTTCGCATGTACCGGACGTGTTGTTTCGCGGAATACAATCACAGTCACTGCAAGGTCTTTGAGCAGGATCCCAGCTTCTCTGGGCCTTCAGGAATTTTTGACTGGAGGCTGGTAAGTAGCCTTGGTACATGCTCTCTGTTTGTCGGACTGAATTATCCGATTAACCAGGAGATAACCGACGGCAAGGATCATGATGGCAGCGCAGTTTCGTTCATCAGGCAAAACTGTGTGTACACAGCGTACCATGCGTCTCTGCATGCACCATACCCTGATATGTGCCGCCATGCTCTGCAGCCCAAAGTAGGAGAGAGGGTCGCAAGTATCAGACTTCGACCTGCTGGCTGGAGTTTCCCCCGTCAGGCACCCATCTGGTTCAAGCCGTCAGCCAATCTCCACAGCTTAATAAATAGTAACGTCTAACTGAGCCAGTTAGTTAGATGCGTACACTTGTGTAGTAGGATCTTTATTTAGTTTGATGCATACACTTGTTCTTTTTTGGTAGCCCTTTTGTAATGATGGCTGATGTTTGGTTTGGAAGAGAGAGCTGCGTCTTCACTCTTCTGGCCTGCTTACTGCTTCTGTTGCACCCCCAGCCCTGGTTGCTGCTGCTGCTGTTTTCAATGTACAATCAGTAGTATATTTCGTCTGTTGGTTGAATAAATGTGTTGTTAGAACGACAAACACAATGTTTTGGAAGTCGTTGCACGGTTCGATCCTTTAGTGCCCCGTACCGTACGTAGCTCATACTATTTTTCGTACGGAACACATTTTCCACTTGTTGATAACATGCAGCCCACTGATGAAGGCCCAATAGAGAAGCCCATAATTAACTGGAAGGGAGGCTCTCACATGAATCCGGCCCAGGTACATGCTCATGGTCCCCTAAACATAAATAAGTAAATAAATAAATAAAGCTAAATGCTCATGCACCAGTTCTTTGGGAAAATAGGTAGCCCAGTATTTCTTTTTGAAGTATACCCAAGCTAGGCCTATTTGTTTTCTCCGAATTACTGGGCTGCAAATCTTTCAAGACGAGGAGGGATGCATTCCGTCCTGGCCAAAGAGTATGGTCAATGTCTGTT
The DNA here is from genome assembly GCF_018294505.1 of Triticum aestivum. Lineage (NCBI taxonomy): Eukaryota > Viridiplantae > Streptophyta > Magnoliopsida > Poales > Poaceae > Triticum > Triticum aestivum. The sequence goes on from NC_057810.1 coordinate 168,062,485, forward strand.
AAAAGTAATATCAAAAGGGGTTGAAAATTCCAAAAAAATTATAGCAAATGGGATATTAGTTTCTTTTTTTGTTTTTGTTCTTCACTGATATCTTATACGTATTTCATTGGATTTAACATGACATAGTACTAATTTATTTTTAAATTTGTTTTAGTATGGCTATTAATTTTTGGATTAAGAATATTTCGTTCCCCAGCAAAAATTTGCGAATTCTCAAAATTTCCCACATATTTAGTTAATTTTTTGACCCTGGTACTGACCAGAAAATGGCCAGCAATTCTAAAAATGGAAAACGGGCTGCAATAAATTCCATATGAATTAGAAAATGAGTAAAAATAATAAAAATAATAGCAAATGGGCTGTACACGCCACAGATTTCGAGGCTGACTTGTTTACGCAAGGCTTTGTCAGTGAACACACGATTCTAGCAGCAGTGACTGTTGGATGTCCATCCAACGGCCGACGTGCTTCTTCAATCTCTGATCTTCCTGCTCCAGCCGCCTAAACTAGCGCCGGCGGGACTGCCTGCTCCCTCCTCTTGTGGCCCGCTGTGATGCCGCGCAGGCTTCCCCGGCCCACCCTACTCCCTCCGCTGGCCTGGCCGCACGCAATCAACTGCCTCCTTATTACGCGAAAAAAATGATTCCTCCCACTGACATCTGGGGCGCACCGGTTGGGAGGCTGACCTGTGGGCCTACTAAGTTGACGCGTACGCAAGGCTTGTCAACTTAGTCAACAAACGATTCTAGCAGCAGTAACCGTTGGATTTGAATCGAACGGTCCTGCTGCTTCTTCAATCGCTGCTCTTCTTGCACCAGCCGCCCAAACCAGCGCCGGGGAGACCGCCTGCTCCTACCTCCAGTGGCCGGCTGTGCTGTCGTTGAGGCCTCATCGCCCCCTACTACTCCCACCGCTAGCCAGGCCCTGCGGCGACGGCAGCCTCACACCGCAGCCGAACCAGTGAACCCTCATACTCCTCCCGGCATGGGCATCCATTGTCGCGTCTTCCCCAGCTCCGCATCGTCCCCTTCCTAGGCCTCACCGTCGTCCACCACCTTGGTGCTCTCGGCGTGGCGTGGTCAATGTGGTCAACGACATTCCATCGAAAGAGTATTGTATGTGGAGAGGCTGACAGATGGGTTCATGGCCACAGCCCAGTTTTTTGTGATTTGCCAAGTAAGTCGCTTTGTCAGGCCTGTTGGGCTGCAAATCTTTCAAGACGAGGAGAGCTTTCATTCTGCTGGCCGAGAAAATGGCCCATCAGTAATGAGAAATGGGATGTACATTTTTAAAACACATCAAACCGGCAATTAGTTTCAAATATCTTTTTTTCATTTTGAGATTTTAAATTACATTAATTTTTATGCATTGAGAATTTGTTGGATTTTATATTGATATACATTTATTTTTAAAATCAGTTTGAATGTGAGTCGAAATTTTGGGATTAAAAAGAGTTCAGACCGCACCAAAATTTGCAAAATTTTGTATAATTTTTTAACTGTGGCCACAATATCGGCTGTAATGCTAACAAAAAGAATATGGCTCCAAAAAAAACCTTAAGAATTAGCAAATGGGCTGTAAATTATTAGAAATAATGGCACATGGGATGTATGCTGTTTTCCACAGATTTGAGGCTTTCCTAAAAAAAGGTTGACGCACAAGCAGTGACTGTTGGATGGCCATCCAACGGCCGTCGTGCTTCTTCAATCTCTGCTCTTCCTGCTACAGCCGCTCAAACAAGCGCCGGCGGGACTGCCTGCTCCCTCCTCCCCGCGGCCGGCTTTGCTGCCGCGCAGGCCTCACCGCCCCATCGTACTCCTATCACTGGCCTAGCCATCCCTCTACTCACCCACACCTGCTGTTATTCTCCGGCGACGGCAAACGAACCAGTAAACCCTTGTACAGTTGTACTCCCCTCCGCATGGGAAACAACTACCGAGTCTTCCCTGCCTCCGTGTCGTTCCCTTCCTAGGCCTCACCGTCGTCCACCGCCCTGGTGCTCTCGGTGCGGCCTGGTCAACGTGGTCAACGACTGACATGCATCTGAAGTGGACTATACGTGGAGAGGCCGACAGCTGGGTCCACGGCCGCACGCAAGGAAATGCCTCCTTATTATGCGCAAAATAAAGATTCCTCCACCTGACATCAGGGACCCACCGAAAGGGCCTCTGTATTTCGTGAAAAAAACTTTACCGCCACTGACAGCTCGGACCCACCAGCTATATCTTCGCATGCAAGGAAGTGCCTCCTTATTACACACACAAAAATGTATACTCCCCATGTTAGTTGGGACCTAGTATAGTGGCAGGCTGACTTGTGGGCCTACTAAGTTGACGGGGACGGAGGGCTTTGTCAACTTAGTCAATATGCACGATTCTAGCTCCAGTGACCGTACGATGTCCATCCAACGGCCGTAGTACTTCTTCAACCTCTGGTCTTCTTGCTCCAGCCGCCCAAACCAGCGCCGCGTGCTCCTGCCTCCCGTGGCCGGCTGCGATGCGGCGGAGGCCTCACCGCCGCCTACTACTCCCACCGCCGGCCAGGCCATCCCTCTACTCACCCACACCCCCTATTATTCTGTGGCGACGACAGCCTCACACCGCAGCGAACCAGTGAACCCTCGTACTCCTCTACGCGTGGGCATCCACTACCGCGTCTTCCCCGGCTCCGTGTCGTCCCCTTCCTAGGCCTCGCAGTCGTCCACCGCCCTGGTGCTCTCGGCGTGGCGTCGTCAACGTGGTCAAGGAACAGCTTCCATCGGATGTGGACTGTACGTGGAGAGGCTGACAGCTGGGTCCACGGCCGCAGCAAGGAAGTGCCTCATTATTACGTGCAAAATAATTATTCCTCCACTCGACAGCAGGGACCCACCGGACAGGCCACCGTATTTCACGAAAAAAACATTTCCCCCTAACTGCTGGGACCCACCAGCTACATCTTCGCATGCAAGGAAGTGCGTCCGGAAAAAAATGATTCGCCCCCTAACTGCTGGGACCCACCAGCTACATCTTTGCACGCAAGGAAGTGCCTGACAGTCGGGACCCACCTGGTCGAAGCATACGTAGCATTGTCATTCTGGTTGTGAACGTGTACGTACATATATACAGGTGGATGTATAGGCGCGCACGTGTCGTAGTAGAGGCGTGTACGTGTCGTAGTAGAGGCGCGCACGTAGCATGTACACGTACGTACAGCGGCCAGTGTGCAAGAAATAAAATACGGCCACGTATGTGTACATACGGGCGGGGTCTTGAACGCCTACTCATGCATACGTACGGCCAAGGCTCGTGTACATGGCTGGGTCGGAATGGAGAAACAGCGTCGTCGTCGTGTTCATGGGGAGCCAACCGGCTGGGTCGGAACGGAATGCATGGTCGTGTTCATCGGGAGGGCTTGGACGGAACAGGTGATGGAAACGAGGCCTGGCGTACCGCACAACAGAGGAAACGGCCTTGTGTTCAAAACGGGATCCTGTTCATCGGGAGGGGTCTAGCGTACCGCAAAATGGAGGAAACGGACCTCCTACGGTCGAAACGGGGGTCCTGTTGATCGGGAGGGGTGTGGAGTACCGCAAAACGGACGAAACGGACCTCCTACGGTCGAAACGGGGGTCCTGTTGATTGGGAGGGGTGTGGCGTACCGCAAAGCGGACGAAACGGACTTGTGTTGGAGCGCTACGGTCAAAACGGGGTCCTGTTCATCGGGAGGTGTGTGGCATACCGCAAAACGAGACTCCACGGGATACTGTTCATCTCCACCGTCGACCTCCTCCAGCCTCCACGGGCTACTATTCATCCACCGTCGACCTCCTCCAGCCTCCACCTGCAACTGTTCATCCACGGGCTCATGTTCATCTAGCCTCCACCGCGCGCTACTCCACCGGCTACTGTTCAACCACCCCTCCACCGTCTACTGTTCATACAGCCCTCCACACCACGGGGTCCTGTTCAACCACCCCTCCACGGGCACCCCTCCACTGTCTACTATTCATCCAGCCCTCCACCACACCACGGGGTCCTGTTCATCCAGAGGCAACGCCACCGCTCACTGTTCATCCAAACTCCCCCGCAACACTCGCTGTTCATCCAATCGATCGGCTTCAGTTAGCAACAGTAGCAAAGGAATCGCTCGATCAGGTTCAGTTAACAGCCATCATTCGATCGCTCGGGTTCAGTCACGCGTAGCCTGCAGTGCAATCGCTCGGGTTCAGTTAGAGCCCAACGCCTTGCTCGGGTTCAGTTAGAGCCAACGCCTCGCACACACGCGCGTACGTGTACGAGAGAAACGCGCATCGCTCGGCCCCCGACCTCCCACCGTAACTAGCAACTCCCCAAAATTTTCCTCGCCCTCGCTTCTACCACGGTTTTTTCTGTCATGGATGGCCCAAAGAATGTCATGCAGCTGCGTCTCCGGCCCGCCCAGGACGAAAAGCCCATTTTCTGTCATGATTTTTTGTCATAGAAGTAGGAGCCCACCACATATATGATGATACCGGGTTTTGTCACAATTATCGTCATAGAAGTGTCATATGTATGACAGAAAAAAATTGTTCGGCCCAAAATGTCACAGATGTGTCTTTTTTTTGTAGTGCATAGAATCATTACACATAATTTGTGATTTTCCTCCGGATATTGATCCTTAATTCGGCCACCCGTGCCCACATTAAGGCTCAGGGGCTATTGGGCTTCAGGCTCATTATTTATTAATACTAAAGGGGCACATTGATCCCCTGATTTGGTGTTGCCACCCGACTAGTGTCTCGGTGGCTACTGCATTGCCTATTCAATGCAGAAAATTCAAAGGGCTTGGTGTTCGGCTTGACCGAATTATGGCCAAACGCGTCTTCGGACAACAACAGGTACCATCTGAACCTATCTGGCGTAAAGCTAATATATTGTGGCAACTTCTCAAGACCCTCTGTCAAGGGCCCATTCGCTGATCACTATTATTATCTCCAATATATTACACTGCATTTCTATTCCTATGTATGTTGTCGAGCTAGGAATTGATCCTCAAGGCGATTTCGCGCATAGACCTGAGTCTCAGGGGCTATTAGGAACAGCGGTTTCATGTTTTCCTTCAGGTGCATCTCGGGTTTTAGACTGACACACACCTTGAGGGCTACTAGATATACATATACTGGTTATATATCTCGGCAGAGAATAAATTGCACCAGTCAAAAATCAGCCTGCTATTGGGGTGGTGCACCACCTCAGAAGTAGTCTGGCATAAAGCTCGGGCGCCAGTGGCTAGCTCCATAGAGGGAATTTACGGAATTAAGCTCGGCTAAGCTCCTTCCACTTTTTTGAACCAAGATGATCTATGACATCTCGGATACAGTCCAGCGTTGGAGCTTGGACACAGTCCGACATTGGAGCTCAGATACATTCCGGTGTTGGAGCTCGAAAGCAGTCCGGTGTTGGTGCTCGGCTGCAAAAGATACCTTGAATACAGTCCGGCGTTGGAGCTCGGATGCAAGAGGACACTGCCGCCCGGGAACAACTTCAAATCCGAGGTGTGGCATAAAAATAACAAGGCATTGATAAAAGCTGGAAACTTAAAGGGGCTCCTCGGATACCCGACGTGTAAACTCTTCGGATGCACTTCGGCGATCCTTAAGATCGAAGATGAGAAGATTTGTTGAACCAGTTTTCAAGACCGACGACCGAAGATGAAGAACAGTTCAGAAGAATCGAGGAGCGTCCCCAACTTGAAGACCGGTTCAGGGGGCTACTGACGGTGTCCTGGGCTAGGGGATACTCACCACGTCGTCTCCCTATCTGTTAGATTGGGCCCAGGACCCCCATGGTCGTATACTCATGGGCCAGTTCGGACAGCTGCCGCATACAAGGAAGATTCCACAAGACTTGGTGATCAAGACAAGGACTCCTTCCCACCGGCGTATTCGGCTAGGACTCTTGTTATCCTAGGCCTCTGGTGCATTATATAAACTAGGGCCAGGCTAGTCAATAGAGGATATACACAATCATAATCAGTGGCTAGCTTCTAGGGTTTATCCTCTATGATCTCGTGGTAGATCAACTCTTGTAATACTCATATCATCAAGATCAATCAAGCAGGAAGTAGGGTATTACCTCTGTAGAGAGGGCCCGAACCTGGGTAAACATCGTGTCCCCCGCCTCCTGTTACCATTAGCCTTAGACGCACAGTTCGGGACCCCCTACCCGAGATCCGCCAGTTTTGACACCGACAGGCCCTACGCCACCTCGCTCGCTACCTCCCCCGATGTCTCAGGTGGGCGACGTGGCCCATGGCGCACCTCCTCCTCCTCGGCACGATGTCATCCCCGAGCCCAGGTGTGAGGAACCCTAGCGCGGCTCGCCGCGCAGGGCGCCGGCGCGTGATTAAGAAAGCTGCCAGGTAGTGGAGCGGCCCCAAGGAGAAGCGTGTGCGCTCCCAGCACCACCACGTCAAGACCACGTGCCGCCAGAGGCGGATGTGTGCGGGCATCAAGATCAGGCTCCTCCTCTACGGCTGGCCCCTATGAGTGCGGCAGGTTGTCATGCTTTCACCCTAGATTTACACCATGCCGTCTGGCCCAGCAAGTTCAAGCTGGGTCTGCCTCCATGCTACGATGACACTCCTGACCCTGCTGAGTTCCCCCAGCTCTACGAGCTAAGCATCAAGGCGGCGAACGGCAACGAGAAGGTCATGGCGAACTCTCCATGGCCCTCAAGGACAACACGCGCTCTTGGCTCCTGAACCTCCCGGTGGGGTCAATCTCCTCCTGGGACGAGCTCCGCGAGCGCTTCATCACCAACTTCCAGGGCACTCGCGACCGCGCTCCTACAGCAGGCGACCTGTGTCGCATAAAGCAGTGGCCGGGTGAGACCTTGCACAAGTACATGCAGCGCTTCACCAACATTTGCCTCAAGATCCCGAAGGTGTTGGACGAGGCCATCACCTCGGCGTTCACTGATGGTGTCCAGGACGTCAAGATGAAGGAGGAACTCACCATCCACTAGGACTTGTGCTCGGCCGTGGAGATGTTCAACATGGCCGCCAGATGCACGAAGGCAGCGGAAGGTTGCCTCTCCCTCCTGGAGCCTCCGGAGGTCGATCCTGAAGGATGTAAAGTGCAAGGGCCCTGCCTTGCTCACGGCAGAACCTGAGGTGAAGCATGGATGCAACCGCATCGAATCCTCCAAGGGTAGCCGTCCGTTCTACGTCTTCAACAACGTCCACGTCTACAACACCAATGACTGTCGGGAGCTCAGAGCAATCCGTGATGGGCGCCTTGGGAGCCGCCCAAAGCACAAGGACCATGGCTACGGCCGCGGAGGAGGCCACGGTGGAAGTCGCTGGGACAACCGCAACCCCCGCCAGGACTGGCGCGATCAGCCTCGTGAGGACCGCTGGCAGGGCCCACCTCACAATGGCACCCATCGCGACCAGCCTCACAAGGACCGCCCTCGGGGCAATGCCGGTCTCCCTCCGCTGCCACTGCCCCCAAGGAGGAACAATGAACACAGCCAAGACGATGGGGCTGGGGGCTTCCAAGAGCCCCGTGCCATTGCCGGCATCCTGGGTGGCGCTCAGGCTCCCGCCTCCCATCGCATCTTCAAGCAGTTTGCTCATGAGGTGAACATGGCCCTCCCCAAGCTCGAGGCATCGCGTCCCCTCAGGTGGTCCAAGTACACCATCATCTTTGACTCAATGGACCAGCTGAAGTGCTCGTCCACTGTTGTCACGCTCCCAATGCTCTGCTCACCAACCATCAGCAACGTCCTCATCACCAAGACACTCATCAGCGGTGGCGTGGGGCTCAACGTCCTCTCCGTCGAGACGTTTGACACACTCCAGGTGCCATACGACCAGCTTCTGCCCACCAAGCCCTTCTCAGGGGTGACCGATGGCTCCACATCCCCATAGGGCATATTCACCTCCCTGTCGCCTTTGGCAAGCGCGAAAACTACCACGCTGAGCTCATCGACTTTGGCGTCGACCACATTTGCCTCGCATACAATGCCATCCTCGGGTATCCGTCCCTCGCCAAGTTCATGGCAGCGACTCACCACGGCTACAATGTCCTCAAGATGCCAGGAAGTGGCGGCATCATCACGGTCGCCTGCGACGAACAGGATGTGGTGTGCACCCTCGAGCACGCTTACCAGGCCGCGGCAGTTGAGAACTCCGATGACGAGGGCGTTGTCCTGCCTCCTGAGGCCATCCACAAGAAGAAGAAGCAGCTCCTCCTCAAGGGGCATATGAAGGTCGGGACGCCCAATGACCGTGCCTCGGGTCCCACGCCCGCCGCTAGGGTGCCTTCCCCTCTCGCATAGGAAGGCGCGCCCAATGCCCCTCTTAGGATGGGCTTCAGGGCTCTCATCTGGAGGGCCTCTAACCTAGCCAGCGCCACGAGGGAGGCGTTCAGGCACCATGTGGAGGCATGCTTCAGCGCGCACTTTCAGGAGCAAGGTGCAAGGCGTCAGGCGCTCAGGAGTTCATCACCAAGGCGATCGAGGAGCTTCAGGGGGCGTCAGCCATGCTTGGCGAGCGTCGCGCCGCATCACCCAGTGCAGCTGCTGCCCCAGACATGGGTAGCGAGCTATGCATATGTGTCAACATCCCAGGCCACAATAGGGCTGCTTCTCAGGAGTTCTTCCGGCCGTCCCGTGTTGGCCGGTGCATGGGGCCACACCCACAGCTATGTCTGCATGCCATTCGGCTTGCCGAACACGGCTGCCTGCACCAGCACCACATGTGGGGCATCCTGGCAGCTCACGAGGCCAGGCGCCAGGCGATCCTGACGGGGGAGGTGCCGGAACCTCGTGAGACCCCGGGGACTTAGGAGCCAGCCGGCTCATGAGGAGCGACTTTTGCAGCACGCATCTCCAGCTACTCCAACACTTCTTCAATGACGGTGCTAGGTGACTTTTTGATTTGTTCGGTTGAGGGTGCCCCTCAGGCTACATTATCCTCAAGCTGTACATGTCTGTCCTTGCAGCATGTATAGTTTTGCACATGTATCAGAACTGGCCTCACCCTTTCATGAGTTGTTTTATATTATCACCTGCATGTCCGGTGCTTCTCCACCATGAATGTCGTGCGCCCTCACAAGCCCGCCCGCGACTGCCTCATGATTAAGGACTGGCACGACGTCTGTGCTCGGGTCCATCCCTGCAGCGTCGCCAAACCCAAGTGCTCGAGCTCTGTCTTGCGGGCCAGATCCTGTGTACGTCACCTCCCGTGGTCCTTGGTGCCTTGTTCTCGCATGAGCTAATTGAGAGTGGATGAGTCAGGGCGCGCGACCTGGTGCCTCGCCGCTGCGGGGGCCGCATGTCGGTTGTCATTCTTTAGGATTGTTACATGAGAAGACTGGGCACGGCATCTGTGCTCTAGTTTGTCCCTGCAGCGTCGACAAACCCAATGGTTGAGATTTGTCTGGCGGGCCAGCCCCGTTCACGTCACCTCGTGGGGTTGTTGGTGTTTGGCCTTCTCATGAGATGTCCTCCGGAGATTCACTCGGCGCAGGCCACCTAAACATCTTGCAGGGTCCTTACAAACGTTCCTGAACAAAATTCAGGCGGAACCCACCTTTAGGTAGGGCCCCGTGAGTCCCGCGCTGGCTCACGGGTGCCCACATACACCTCCTCCAGTCCCGCCGTGCTAGCCACGTGTACGGACAGGCCTGTACATGCCCCAGAGTCTCCCCCCGAGGGAACTCCCACCCACGCACTAGTGGAAGCCCCATGCTCCGTGCTGGCAAATGGCACTGTCGAGGAGCGACTATGCCCGTGCACCAGTGGAAGCCCCATGCTCTGCGCTGGCAGACGACATGGTCGAGGAGCAGCTTGCCCATGCTAAGTGGAAGCACCATGCTCCGCGCTGGTGAATAAACAACTGAGGGCTCCCTAGTGGCTGCAATAACCTCAGGAGGGCCAACAGGCTCGCTGTCTGGCCTCACCACACCGCTTTCCCTGTGGGAGGGCTACACGAGGGGGCTGGGCACGGGGGCTACGCTCAGGCCACGCCTGACGCATGCCACCCCACCAGGTCTCGCACCTGGTCTTCTAGTGTCCCTCCCAAGCGAAAGCTGGCGAGGAAAGGTATGGAGGGCTCCAGATTAACTCAGACGCTGTTCACGTTTCCTTCATGAGGGTTGTTCATACGTCAAGGGGGGCCCTGAGCATCGCGACTCAGGGGCCTCACTGGTCATGTAGCCCCTCACCCCTTGGCCTCGTCCTGGTGATCCGGACGCCCCAACGGCGGTTGATGTATGCGCAGGGCCGGGCCCTGCTGACGCAGAACACTAAAGCAAACAGGAAGGAAATTGAGCATGAAAAGGAAAATCGCGGAGTCCCAGCAAGTTATTACAAAACACAATGTTCCACGAGTTTAAACAAGAAGTTCTCACACCTCTGCGAGGCATGATGAATGTTGCAGGTCAAACTAGGAGGAAGTGCTGCCATCGCCTTGGTTGCCGCTGTCGCCCGCCTTGGGAAGCCTGTCGTTGATGATGCTACCACCATCTTCGCTGCCGGTTTCTGCCGCTGTAGCTGCGGGGTCGGGGACAACGACGAACTTCCCCAGCAGGGCCTCCACCTGCTCCTTCACAACTTTGTCAGCAGCGTTGTGGAACTCGGAGGCCACCGACTTGATCAGTGTGCTGAAGTCAAAGCCTGGGTCCCGGAGATGGAGGTGGCTGAAGACGCATGTCGCAGCTGCGGTGAAAAGTGCACAGCACTCCCCCTCCACCATGGAGCCACCCCAAGATTAGCCCCATGCGTCCCATCACCATGCACCTGCCGGTGTCCTGGAAGTCGGTCCGGAGCTGATCCAGTGTGGTGTAGGCTTCTTCCAGAGCCCCGGGCCTAACATGGGGGCTGCAGTCCGCCAACACAAGGGACTAAGGAGGAGGCGGTACCTACGCATGGGCTAGTGTCTCCCCAGCAGAAGGGGCAGCTGGGGGCTCTGGAGCCCGTGAACCCCCCGCAGGTGCAACAGGGGCGGGCGGCTCCGGAGCCAGTTGGCCTACAGAAGCAGGCTCCTCCTAAGGCTCCACCACCGTACCTTTGGAGACCTCTTTAGTGGTCTCCCCTGCCCAAGCCAGGGCCCCCACGGCCGCAGTAGATGGTGGTGCCTCTGGGGTCCCGGGCCACCCCTTCCTCTTCTTAACCACGGTCTCCATCCTGGTCACCAGGAGGGGAGTATTGTGGGCACGGCATCAAGAATGGCAAACAAAAACAAGGTAAGGCACTTACTTGTTAGAGGCAATGTATGCCCTCTTCCTGGCCGGGGCCAAGGCATCTCCAATCCTCTTGGGCGTGGGCTTGGTCGCGTCTTGAGGATTGGCGGGGTGTGCAACGGCTGGCCTCGATGTAGTGTCGACGGTCGGCGAGGTGGGGGTGTCACCTTGAGGAGGGGGTCCTGCCCCACCCTTCTTCGGGGTCGCTCAGCTTAGCCTCCACAAGGGAGTGGCCCCGGACCTCGTGACAACCCTGGTGCAGCGCGGGTATGCCACGACCGAGGGCTCGGCGTCATCGTCATCATCGAAGAGGTCGCGGAGAATCTTGCTCTGCAACGGAGGAGAGGTCTCTGCCACGTCGTCCATAGTCGCTTCCGAGTCCTCCTCCCCTTCTCCGTGGCATTATCGCCGGAGGACACCAACACCGGGGAGTTGGGGAGCTCGGGCGGCACGAGCCCCAGCTCGTTGAAGATGAGCATGGCGGCGACCAGCATCGCCCCATCGGCGCGGTCGGTACAGCGAGATTTAGGTTGCCGAGAGGCTGCCCGGATCCTTCTCTAGCAGAGTGTGTATGGCCTTGCCTAGCTACTTGCCCGTCAGGATCCTCAAGCGCAGCCGGATCTTGTCTTTTGTGCCCTTGAACTCCCACATGGGGTGTGAGTGTGCTTGAAGCGGGGCCAGGCGTTGCATCAGGAACTCCTTGACAAGCATGGCCCCCGTCAGCACCTCGATCTCCATGTCCACCGTCATCTTCTTCAGGACTGGTGCCGCCCGAGGGTTCGTGTCTTCTCATGACCCCACCGATCAAGCTTCTCCAGCAGCTCGGTCAACCACTCCAGCCGCGCATGGAGGCCCCTAACGACCATGAAGACCCACTTGCGTGTGAAGTTCTCCGCTTTCTTCCCGGCCCTCATGAGCGAGTTGCCACTATGGGCTGCAGCGAAGGAGACGCAGCCAGAGTGCTGGGATGGGTCGTGCTTCCGAATATAGAAGAAGAGGCAGGGGAGCGCAACAGAGGGCATCACGCCCTGATAAGCAGTTTTCAGCAAGGTATTCTCTGCAAATACTGAAATAAGTGGTAACAGATAGTTTTGTGATAAGATAAATCATAACGAGCAACAAGTAACAAAAGTAAATAAAGTGCAGCAAGGTGGCCCAATACTTTTTATAGCAAAGGACAAGCCTAGATAAACTCTTATAATAGGAAAAGCGCTCCCGAGGACACATGGGAATATCGTCAAGCTAGTTTTCATCACGCTCATATGATTCGCGTTCGGTACTTTGATAATTTGATATGTGGGTGGACCGGTGCTTGGGTGCTGTTCTTACTTGAACAAGCATCCCACTTATGATTAACCTCTATTGCAAGCATCCGCAACTACAACAAAAGTATTAAGGTAAACCTAACCATAGCATGAAACATATGGATCCAAATCAGCCCCTTATGAAGCAACGCATAAACTAGGGTTTAAGCTTCTGTCACTCTAGCAACCCATCATCTACCTATTACTTCCCAATGCCTTCCTCTAGGCCCAAATAATGGTGAAGTGTTATGTAGTCGACGTTCACATAACACCACTAGAGGCTAGACAACATACATCTTATCAAAATATCGAACAAATACCAAATTCACATGACTACTAACAGCAAGCCTTCTCCCTTGTCCTCAGGAACAAACGTAACTACTCACAAAGCATATTCATGTTCATAATCAGAGGGGTAATAATATGCATAAAGGATCTGAACATATGATCTTCCACCAAATAAACCAACTAGCATCAACTACAAGGAGTAATCAACACTACTAGCAACCTACTAGCACCAATCCCGGACTTGGAGACAAGAATTGGATACAAGAGATGAACTAGGGTTTGGAGATGAGATGGTGCTGGTGAAGATGTTGATGGAGATTGCCCTCTCCCGATGAGAGGATCGTTGGTGATGATGTTGGTGATGATTTCCCCCTCCCGAAGGGAAGTGTCCCCGGCAGAACAGCTCTGCCGGAGCCCTAGATTGGTTCCGCCAAGGTTCCGCCTCGTGGTGGTGGAGTTCCGTCCCGAAAGGTTGCTTGATGTTTTTTTCTCATCGAAAGACTTCATATAGGAGAAGATGGGTGTCGGAGAGCCACCAGGGGGCCCACGAGGTAGGGGGAGCACCCCAGGGGGGCCCACCCTCGTGAGCAGGGTGTGGGCCCCCTGTCCTTCATCTTTGGCAACGATTTTTATTTATTTATTTTAAGATATTCCGTGGAGTTTCAGGACTTTTGGAGTTGCGCAGAATAGGTCTCCAATATTTGCTCCTTTTCCAGCCCAGAATTCCAGCTGCCGGCATTCTCCCTCTTCATGTAAACCTTGTAAAATAAGAGAGAATAGCCATAAGTATTGTGACATAGCGTGAAATAAAGCCCATAATGCAATAAATATTGATATAAAAGCATGATGCAAAATGGACGTATCAACTCCCCCAAGCTTAGACCTCGCTTGTCCTCAAGCAAAAAGCCGATAACAATAAATATGTCCTCATGTTTAGAGGTAGAGGCGTCGATAAAACTAAAATACGGACATGAAGGCATCATGATTATTTTCATAACAGCAACATGTAAAGATTTTGTCATATGATTACTTATGTTCAAGTGATGATTTTTCACAATGCAAAAGTTTGAATCGGAAACCTTATTGAGCACCAACAAATTATAATCTCAGTCAATGAAGCAATTGCAATTTATCATAACATCGGAAAGAGTCTATGTCAGAGCTTAAAAGAAAGTCCACATACTCAACTATCACTTAGTCCTTCATAATTGCTAACACTCATGCAATACTTATGGTTACGGAGTTTTAGTCGGACACAGAGAAAGATAGGGGCTTATAGTTTTGCCCCACAACCTTTTACCTCAAGGGTAATGTCAACAATAATAATTCATGCTCCCATACATCCAATTAGATATATATATCATACTTTTTCCAACATGCTGAGCTTGCCAAAGGATAAAACGAAAAAGGAAAGGTGAAGATCACCATGACTCTTGCATAAAGTAGAGAATAGTAATAAAAGATAGGCCTTTCGTAGAGGGAAGCAGAGGTTGTCATGTGTGTTTAGGGTTGATGCACAAAATCTTAATGCAAAAGAACGTCACTTTATATTGCCCCTTGCATGTGGACCTTTATTATGCAGTCCGTCGCTTTTATTACTTCCACAACAAGTTCGTACAAAGCTTATTTTCTCTGCACTAATAAGTCATGCATATTTAGAGAGCAATTTTTATTGCTTGCACCAATGACAACTTACTTGAAGGATCTTACTCAATCCATAGGTAGATATGGTGGACTCTCATGGCAAAACTGGTTTAAGGGTATTTGGAAGCACAAGTAGTATTTCTACTTGGTGCTGAGAATTTGGCTAGCATGAGGGGGAAAGGCAAGCTCAACACGTTAAAGGATCCATGACAACATACTTTATTTCAGATGTAAGAAAACATAACACATTATGTTGTCTTCCTTGTCCAACCTCAACTCTTTAGCATGTCATATTTTAATGAGTGTTCCCAATCATAAGAGATGTCAATGATAATGAATCTATATGTGAAACCTCTCTTTCCTTATGACTTCCTATTAATTGCAACGATGACCAAAGCTATATTTGCCAACTCCCAACAACTTTTAATCATCATACTCTTTTCTATGTGAAGTCATTACTCTCAATAAAATAAATATGAACTATTTGTTTCTTTTTATTCTTTTTATTCTTTCTATTCACCCAAGATCATGGCAAAATAATCAAGCCCTTGACTCAGCACTAATCTTTATTATATAGATAGCTCACTGACTTGATTACATAAAGGGATCGTAAAGTAAAACTCAAAACTAGATCATGCCAAGACTTTATTCTACTAAATCAAGATACTACTAAAAGGATCGAACTACAAAAAACGGTAAAGATAGGAGTTGTGATGGTGATATGATACCAGGGCACCTCCCCCAAGCTTGGCAGTTGCCAAGGGGAGTGCCCATACCCATGTGATTAAGTCTTCAGAGGTGATGGAGGTGAAGTTGTTGCACTTTTCTTCTCTAGCTTACGCCTGAGGCTAAAATTTTCCTCCCTCAGATCCTCATTCTTGAGCTCAAGTTTCATTATCTTCTTGCATAGTGTTGCCTTGTTGTCCTGCAAAAAACATGGTGGGATAGAGTGGACCTTAGGGAGGCTTGACTTCTTGAACTCCACATGCATATCACCAGGTTGAGGCAATGGGTCGTCCTCTTCATCAGAGCTTGTCTCCTCCTTCCTCTCTGGATCATAGTCTTCTTCTTCCTCTGTGGTCCAGCCATAGTGTTCCACATCCCCATATACTTTTGGATTTGCAATATAATCAGCTATGTAGCTCTCTCCCTCCGAATCTTGGGATGACATCTTGTTCAAATCTGCAGCAGGAACAACTCGAGACGAAAACAGAGGAGATTTGCGTGATACGAGAGTCAAAACCTTCAGGAGAATATATAATGAATTTTCACCGACCAAGATACGTATCATGCAAGAAAACGGAGTCCGGAGGGAACACGAGGTAGGGGGGCGTGCCCAGGGGGTATGGCACGCCCTCCACCCTCATGGAGGCCTCGTGTCCTTCACAGACTGCCACTTATTTTTCTATTTTTCTAGATATTCCAAAACAGAGAAATATTGCCTTAAAATTGTTTTGGAGTCGATTTACTTACCGTACCACATACCTATTCCTTTTTGGAGTCTGAAATGGTCTGGAAGGTGTCCCTTATGTATTCCTCATGGGTTACCGTTTCAATAATATTGGTTTCAACATTTATGGGGTTACCTGAGATGTAATGTTTGATTCTTTGACCGTTTACCACCTTCGGATTTGTGCCTTCAAAGTTGTTGATTTTTATGGCACCGGAACGATAGACCTCCTCGATAACATAGGTACCTTCCCATTTGGAGAGAAGTTTTCCTGCAAAAAATCTTAAACGAGAGTTGTATAGCAATACATAATCACCTACATTAAACTCATGCTTTTGTAGCCTTTTGTCATGCCATCTTTTAACTTTTTCTTTAAACAACTTGGCATTTTCATAAGCTTGGCTTCTCCATTCATAAGGTGAGCTAATATCAAATAACCTCTTCTCACCGGCAAGTTTGAAATCATAGTTGAGCTCTTTAATAGCCCAATATGCCTTATGTTCTAGTTCAAGGGGTAAGTGACATGTTTTTCCATAAACCATTTTATACGGAGACATACCCATAGGATTCTTATATGCAGTTCTATAGGCCCATAATGCATCATCAAGTTTCTTGGACCAATTCTTTCTAGACCTATTAATAGTATTTTGCAAAATCAATTTGAGCTCTCTATTGCTCAATTCTACTTGACCACTAGACTGTGGGTGATAAGGAGATGCAATTCTATGATTAATGTCATATTTAGCAAGCATTTTACGGAAAGCACCATGAATAAAATGTGAACCACCATCAGTCATTAAATATCTAGGGACTCCGAACCTCGGAAAAATAACTTCCTTAAGCATTTTAATAGAAGTGTTATGATCAGCACTACTAGTTGGAATAGCTTCTACCCACTTAGTAACGTAATCAAGAGCAACTAAAATATGTGTATATCCATTAGAGGCAGGAAAAGGTCCCATATAATCAAAGCCCCAAACATCAAATGGTTCAATAACAAGTAAATAATTCATAGGCATTTCTTGACGTCTACTAATATTACCAATTCTTTGACATTCATCGCAATACAAAACAAACTTACGGGAATCCTTGAAGAGAGTAGGCCAATAAAAACCGGATTGCAATACCTTATGTGCAGTTCTATCTC
This sequence comes from Triticum aestivum, assembly GCF_018294505.1. Taxonomy (NCBI): domain Eukaryota; kingdom Viridiplantae; phylum Streptophyta; class Magnoliopsida; order Poales; family Poaceae; genus Triticum; species Triticum aestivum. The sequence goes on from NC_057810.1 coordinate 168,079,527, forward strand.
CAGCGTGGTGTCCTCCATAAGCTCCGGAGTGACACTTGCGTAGGATCTGTTCCTGTTCATGCTCAGGTACACAATGTCTAATAACACCATCTACTCCTTCTTTATAAAGATGTGGATCATCCCAAAAGTAATGTCGCAAATCATAGAAAAACTTTTTCTTTTGTTGGTATGTGAAGCTAGGTGGTATAAATTTAGCGACAATATAATTAGCATAATCAGCATACCATGGAGTGCTACAAGAAGTGCTTATGACATTTAATTGCTCATCGGGGAAGCTATCATCAATAGGTAGTGGGTCATCAAGAACATTCTCTAACCTAGATAAGTTATCTGCAACGGAGTTCTCAGCTCCTTTTCTATCAACAATATGCAAATCAAATTCTTGCAGCAAGAGAACCCATCTAATAAGTCTAGGTTTTGCATCTTTCTTTTCCATAAGATATTTAATAGCAGCATGATCAGTGTGAATAGTTACTTTAGAGTCTACAATATAGGGTCTGAATTTATCACAAGCGAATACAACTGCTAAAAGTTCCTTTTCGGTAGTAGCATAATTTCTTTGAGCATTGTCTAGAGACTTACTAGCATAATGAATAACATTTAATTTCTTATCAACTCTTTGCCCTAGAACAGCACCTACAGCATAATCACTAGCATCACACATAATTCCAAAGGGTAAATTCCAATCAGGTGGCTGAACATGTGCAGAGACTAATGCTTTCTTAAGTATTTCAAATGCTTCTACACAATCATCATCAAAGACAAATGGTACATCTTTTTGTAATAAATTAGTCAGAGGCCGAGAAATTTTTGAGAAGTCCTTAATGAACCTCCTGTAAAATCCAGCGTGACCAAGGAAACTTCTTATACCTTTGATGTCCTTGGGACATGGCATCTTTTCAATAGCATCAACTTTGGCTTTATCAACTTCAATACCTCTTTCAGAAACTTTGTGCCCTAAGACAATACCTTCATTAACCATAAAGTGGCACTTTTCCCAATTCAAGACAAGATTAGTTTCTTCACATCTGTGCAAAACTCGATCAAGATTGCTCAAGTAATCATCAAAAGAGGAACCATAGACGGAAAAATCGTCCATGAAAACCTCACAAATTTTTTGACAAAAGTCAGAGAATATAGCCATCATGCATCTTTGAAAGGTAGTAGGTGCATTACATAAACCAAAAGGCATACGTCTATAAGCAAAAGTACCAAAAGGGCATGTAAAAGTAGTCTTTGATTGATCTTTAGCCGACACAGGTATTTGAGAGAAACCAGAATAACCATCTAGAAAGCAATAATGTGTATGTTTGCATAATCTGTCTAGCATTTGATCAATAAAAGGTAAGGGGTAATGATCTTTCTTAGTAGCTTTATTTAATTTGCGGAAATCAATTACCATCCTATAGCCTGTGATAATTCTTTGCGGGATCAATTCATCTTTATCATTAGGGACAACAGTAATACCTCCCTTCTTAGGGACACAATGGACAGGACTTACCCACTAACTACCAGCAATGGGATAAATTATACCTGCCTCCAGAAGCTTGAGTATTTCTTTTCTTACCACTTCTTTCATTTTAGGATTCAGACGTCGTTGAGGATCACGAACTGGTTTGGCATCCGCTTCCAAATTTATTTTATGTTGACATAGAGTGGGACTAATGCCCTTAAGATCATCAAGAGTATATCCAAAAGCGGCACGGTGCTTCTTCAGAGTTTTCAATAATCTTTCTTCTTCATGCTCTGAGAGATTAGCACTAATAATGATAGGATATATTTTCTATTCATCAAGATAAGCATATTTAAGATTATCAGGCAACGGTTTAAGCTCAAACACGGGATCACCCTTGGGTGGAGGAGGATGCCCTAGGATTTCAAAAGGCAAATTGTGTTGCAGAATAGGTTCCTGTTTAAAAATACTTCATCTATTTCCCTTCTTTCATTCATGAACATATCATTTTCATGGTCTAGCAAATATTGTTCTAAAGGGTCACTAGGAGGTACAACAATAGAAGCAAGACCAATAATTTCATCCTTACTAGGCGATTCTTCCTCACGATGTTGTTTACTAAATTTAGAGAAATTAAACTCATGAACCATATCATCCAAGCCAATAGTAACAACATTCTTTTCGCAGTCTATCTTAGCGTTAACAGTACTCAAGAAGGGTCTATCAAATATAATGGGACAAAAGCTATCTTGTGGAGAACCAAGAACAAGAAAATCAGCGGGATAGTTGGTATTTCCACACAAGACTTCAACATCTCTAACAATTCCCATTGCAGATATAGTATCCCTATTGGCAAGTTTAATTGTAACATCAATATCTTGTAACTCAGCAGGTGCAATATCATGCATAATTTCTTTGTATAAATAAATGGGTATTACACTAGCACTAGCACCCATATCACATAAGCCATGATAACAATGATCTCCTATTTTAATAGAAATAATAGGCACGCCTACCACAGGTCTATGTTTATCTCTAGCACAAGGTTTAGCAATTCTAGCAGTTTCACCACAGAATTAAATAACATGCCCATCAATATTATCAGATTAGAGATCTTTAACAATAGCAATATTAGGTTCTAATTTAACTTGCTCAGGAGGTGTATAAGTTCTAATATTGCTTTTACGAATAGCAGTTGAAGCTTTAGCATGATCCTTCATTCTAACAGGGAAAGGTGGTTTCTCAACATAAGAAGTAGGAACAATAGGATCATTATAAGTGACAGTCTTTTCTTCAACTTTAATAGGTGCAGCTACTTTTACTTCTATGGGAGGATGATATTTAAACCACTTCTCCTTGGGGAGATCAACATGGGTAGCAAAAGATTCACAGAGAGAAGCTACTATCTCAGAGTCAAGTCCATATTTAGTGCTAAACTTGGAAAATATCGGTATCCATAAAAGATTTAACACAATCAAACTTAGGTGTCATACCTGACTCCTTACCTTTGTCGAGGTCCCAATCTTCAGAGTTGCGTTTAATTCTATCCAATAAATTCCATCTAAATTCAATAGTCTTCATCATAAAAGAGCCAGCTCAAGAAGTATCGAGCATGGTGCGATTGTCATCAGAAAGCTGAGCATAAAAACTTTGAACAATTATTTCTCTTGAGAGCTCATGATTGGGGCATGAATATAACATTGATTTAAGCCTCCTCCAAGCTTGAGTGATGCTTTCTCCTTCGCAAGGCCAGAAATTATATATATAATTGCGATCACGGTGAACAAGATGCATAGGGTAATACTTTTGATGAAATTCTAGTTTCAATCTTTTATAGTTCCATGATCTCGTATCATCACATAGCCTATACCATGTCAATGCGTCTCCCTTCAAAGATAAAGGAGGCCTTCTTCTTAACAACATAACCGGGTATACCTGCAAGCTTAAATAGTCCACAAACTTCAGCCACATAGAGTAGATGTTCATCAGGATGCTTTGTTCCATCTCCTGTAAAAGTGTTAGCTAGCAGTTTTTCCATCATACCCGAAGGAATTTCAAAAGGAGTTTAATTTTCAATAGGTTCAGTAGGTTGAGGAGCAAATCTTTGCTCTACTGGACGAAGTGAAGATACCCCAAACAAGCCCCTTCGAGAATTACTTTCCATAGTAACAAGTGACAGAAAATTTCAGCACACTATATAAATTTTTCCTTACCAAATTCCACCTACCAAAGGCGCTACACTCCCCGGCAACGATGCCAGAAAAGAGTCTTGATGACCCACAAGTATAGGGGATCTATCATAGTACTTTCGATAAGTAAGAGTTTCGAACCCAACGAGGAGCAGAAGGAAATGATAAGCAGTTTTCAGCAAGGTATTCTCTGCAAGTACTGAAATAAGTGGTAACAGATAGTTTTGTGATAAGATAAATCATAACAAGCAATAAGTAACAAAAGTAAATAAGCAAGGTGTCCCCATCCTTTTTATAGCAAAGGACAAGCCTGGATAAACTCTTATAATAGGAAAAGCGCTCCCGAGGACACATGGGAATATTGTCAAGCTAGTTTTCATCACGCTCATATGATTCGCGTTCGGTACTTTGATAATTTGATATGTGGGTGGACCGGTGCTTGGGTGATGTTCTTACTTGAACAAGCATCCCACTTATGATTAACCTCTATTGCAAGCATCCGCAACTACAACAAAAGTATTAAGGTAAACCTAACCATAGCATGAAACATATGGATTCAAATCAGCCCCTTACGAAGCAACGCATAAACTAGGGTTTAAGCTTCTGTCACTCTAGCAACCCATCATCTACTTATTACTTCCCAATGCCTTCCTCTAGGCCCAAATAATGGTGAAGTGTTATGTAGTCGACGTTCACATAACACCACTAGAGGCTAGACAACATACATCTTATCAAAATATCGAACAAATACCAAATTCACATGACTACTAACAGCAAGCCTTCTCCCTTGTCCTCAGGAACAAACGTAAGTACTCACAAAGCATATTCATGTTCATAATCAGAGGGGTAATAATATGCATAAAGGATCTGAACATATGATCTTCCACCAAATAAACCAACTAGCATCAACTACAAGGAGTAATCAACACTACTAGCAACCTACTAGCACCAATCCCGGACTTGGAGACAAGAATTGGATACAAGAGATGAACTAGGGTTTGGAGATGAGATGGTGCTGGTGAAGATGTTGATGGAGATTTCCCTCTCCCGATGAGAGGATCGTTGGTGATGACGTGGGTGATGATTTCCCCCTCCCGAAGGGAAGTGTCCCCGGCAGAACAGCTCTGCCGGAGCCCTAGATTGGTTCCGCCAAGGTTCCGCCTCGTGGCGGCGGAGTTCCGTCCCGAAAGGTTGCTTGATGTTTTTTCTCATCGAAAGACTTCATATAGGAGAAGATGGGCGTCGGAGAGCCACCAGGGGGCCCACGAGGTAGGGGGAGCGCCCCAGGGGGGGCCCACCCTCGTGAGCAGGGTGTGGGCCCCCTGTCCTTCATCTTTGGCAACGATTTTTCTTTATTTATTTTAAGATATTCCGTGGAGTTTCATGACATTTGTAGTTGCGTGGAATAGGTCTCCAATATTTGCTCCTTTTCCAGCCCAGAATTCCAGCTGCCGACATTCTCCCTCTTCATGTAAACCTTGTAAAATAAGAGAGAATAGCCATAAGTATTGTGACATAACGTGAAATAAAGCCCATAATGCAATAAATATTGATATAAAAGCATGATGCAAAATGGACGTATCACGCCCACAAACGCTTCGTAGTAAAAGGAGAATATGGACAGGAGAAGGATGGAGTTGGGCTAGAGGTGCAGAGCCTGAACCTGGTACTGGTCGAGGACGATGGTGAAGAACCCGGAGAGGGGCAGGATGAGCCCCACAAAAACTTTGTGGAGGATGAAGGGATAGAATGTCTCCGCCAAGGTCCTTTGCTCGACGGAGCCGGCCAGGAGCATCGTCTCATTCAATCTATTGTCACTGCTCGCTGTCAGTGGGAGTGCAGCGGCGAGGTGTCTCTCCTCGGAGATCAAGGATGCACCAAGGGCCGGCGCAGGAGAGGTGGAGGAGCTCGCGGCCTACACGGCCGGCTTCGCCTTCCTGGAGGCCATCTGCGAAGAGTTTGAGAGAGGAGGCGCAGAAGGGGGGAAGAGTTTGACTAGATCTGGAGGTGCTCTCCGCAGGAGGAAATGGGATTTGGAGCAAGGCAAAGAGAAAGCAATGGTGGTGTGGTGTGGGCGCCAGTCTTTTATCAGCCTGGGCAGTTGCCGAGGCAGCATGGGGGAGGGGGACGTCCATGTCCCATCAAGCACCACACATCGACTCGATCCGCAGGCGATTGGGGCCCGTAGCGCTTCGCCCTTGCCCTTTGGCTTCGCCTCGAAGGCAAGTCCAAGCGCGCCTTGGGCCCGGGGGTTACTATTGGCATTCTAGGAACCAGGGTAACCAGACTTGCCTGCATGCGGCCCATGGCGTGGCTCTGTCGACGGCCTGGTACGGCCCATCTATGACACCTTCAAGACAAGACCCTCGCGAGGGGCCAAGCCTTGCGAGGCGGATGATGCCAAGAACTCCGGAAGGAGCGGCCTCCCCATGCTGACTCCTGAGGAGCGGAGATTCCTATGCAAGTGCGCAACCTCCTAAGGTTGCGGTGACGCAAGCAATGATGAACAAGGCCAGGCGGGCAGCAGCGGGCGTAGTGGAGCAGGTTTCCTCTTTGGTGTGAAGGAGGCAAGCACTGGCGCGGAGTCCCAATAAATCATCCAAAGGCTTCCATTCCTGTGCAACAAGACCAAGACCGCCAGGACGGCAGGAAGGATGTCATCGCCAAGCCCACGGCAGCGTCATGAACATGAGCTTTGTAGGAGAAGACCACCTTTTGTCAGGATAGATGTACTACTTGTCCCCGTTCAAATTGTCCACTGTGGGATCCCTTCCCGCCTACGTTTTCGGGGGAAGAGGACCAAGGCCACTATAAGTATAGGCTAGCCACCACAAAGATAGAGAGAGAGAGAGAGAGAGAGAACACCTTGGACTCACTCCCTCATCAGAGCAGACCTCGCGAGGTTGTTCTTCCCTTCTACTAGTTCATTGATGTATAATACACAACCTTCTTCTTGTAGACGTTGTTGGGCCTCCAAGTGCAGAGGTTTGTAGGACAGTAGCAAATTTCCCTGAACTGGATGACCTAAGGTTTATCAATCTGTGGGAGCCATAGGATGAAGATGGTCTCTCTCAAACAACCCTACAACCAATTAACGAAGAGTCTCTTGTGTCCCCAACACATCCAATACAATGGTAGGTTGTATAGGTGCACTAGTTCGTCGAAGAGATAGTGATACAAGTGCAATATGGATGATAGATATGGGTATTTGTAATCTGAAAATGTAAAAACAGCAAGGTAACTAATGATAAAAGTGAGCAAAAACGGTACTGCAATGCTTCAAAACAAGACCTAGGGTTCATACTTTCACTAGTGCGAGTTCTCTCAACAATGATAACATAATTAGATCATATAACAATCCCCCAACATGCAACAAAGAGTCACTCCAAAGTCACTAATAGCGGAGAACAAACGCATAGATCATTATAGGGTATGAAACCACCTCAAAGTTATTCTTTCCGATCAATCCATTGGGCTATTCATATAAGTGTCACAAACAGCCCCAGAGTTCGTACTAAAATAACACCTTAAGACACAAATCAACCAAAACTCTAATGTCATCTAGATACTCCAATGTCACCTCAAGTATCCACGGGTATGATTATATGATAAGCATCACACAATGTCAGATTCATCTATTCAACCAACACAAAGAACTTCATGGAGTGCCCCAAAGTTTCTACCGGAGAGTCAAGACAAAAACGTGTGCCAACCCCTATACATAGATTCCCAAGGTCACGAAACCCGCAAGTTGATCACCAAAACATACATCAAGTTGTCACCACGGGTATCCCACGCAAGACATACATCAAGTGTTCTCAAATCCTTAAAGGCTCAATCCGATAAGGTAACTTCAAAGGGAAAACTCAATCCATTACAAGAGAGTAGAGGGGGAGAAACAACATAAGATCCAACTATAATAGCAAAGATCGCGGTGCATCAAGATCGTGCCAAATCAAGAACACGAGAGAGAGAGAGAGAGAGAGAGAGGGAGGGAGAGAGAGAGAGAGAGATCAAACACATAGCTACTTCTACATACCCTCAGCCGTGTGGATGAACTGCTCCCTCCTCGTCATGGAAAGCGTCGGGATGATGAAGATGGCCACCGGTGATGGACCCCCCCTCCGACAGGGTGCTGGAACAAGGTCCCGATTGGTTTTTGGTGGCTACAAAGGCATGCGGCGGCGGAACTCCCAATCTAGGTTTCTTTTCAGGAGTTTCTATATTTATAGGAATTTTTGCGTACGTCTCACGTCAGGGGGGTCTCCGAGTCATCCACGAGGCAGAGGGTGCCCCTAGGGGGTAGGGCGCGCGCTCCACCCTCGTGGATGGCTCGGGACTCTTCTGGCCCAACTCTTTTACTTCAGGGGCTTCTTTTGGTCCATAAAAAATCCACAAAAATTGGCAGTTCAATTGGACTCCGTTTGGTATCCCTTTTCTGTAAAACTCAAAAATAAGGAAAAAACAGAAACTGGCACTGGGCTCTTGGTTAATAGGTTAGTCCCAAAAATCATATAAAATATCATATTAATGCATATAAAACATCTAAGAAGGATAATATAATAGCATGGAACAATAAAAAATTATAGATATGTTGGAGACGTATCAAGCATCCCCAAGCTTAATTCCTACTCGTCCTCGAATAGGTAAATGATAAAAACAGAATTTTTGATGTGGAATGCTACCTAACATATTTATCAATGTAATCTTCTTTATTGTGGCAAGAATGTTCAGATCTATATGGTTCAAAACAAAAGTTTAATATTGACATAAAAACAATAATACTTCAAGTATACTAATAAAGCAATCATGTCTTCTCAAAATAACATGGCTAAAGAAAGTTATCCCTACAAAATCATATAGTCTGGCTATGCTCTATATTCATCACACAAAATACTTAAATCATGCACAACCCCGATGACAAGCCAAGCAATTTTTTCATACTTTTGATGTTCTCAAACTTTTTCAATCTTCACGCAATACATGAGCGTGAGCCATGGATATAGCACTAAGGTGGAATAGAATATGGTGGTTGTGGAGAAGACGAAAAGGGAGAAGATAATCTCACATCAACTAGGCATATCAACGGGCTATGGAGATGCCCATCAATAGATATCAATGTGAGTGAGTAGTGATTGTCATGCAATAGATGCACTAGCGCTATAAGTTTATGAAAGCTCAAAAGGAAACGAAGTGGGTGTGCATCCAACTCACTTGCTCACGAAGACCTAGAGAAATTTGAGGAAACCCATCATTGGAATATACAACCCAAGTTCTATAATGAAAAATTCCCACTAGTATATGAAAGTGACAAAATAAGAGGCTCTCTATCATGAAGATCATGGTGCTACTTTGAAGCACAAGTGTGGTAAAAGGATGCTCATTGCCCCTTCTCTCTTTTTCTCTCATTTTTCTGTTTTCTTCTCTTTTTTTTGTTTTTTTGGGCCTTCTCTTTTTTTGCCTCTTTTTTTATTTTATTTTATTTTTCGTCCGGAGTCTCATCCCGACTTGTGGGGGAATCATAGTCTCCATCATCCTTTCCTCACTAGGACAATGCTCTAATAATGAAGATCATCACACTTTTATTTACTTACAAAACAAGAATTACAACTCGATACTTAGAACAAGATATGACTCTATATGAATGCCTCCGGCGGCGTACTGGGATGTGCAATAAATCAAGAGTGACATGTATGAAAGAATTATGAACGGTGGCTTTGCCACAAATATGATGTCAACTACATGATCATGCAAAGCAATATGACAATGACGAAATGTGTCATAATAAATGGAACAATGGAAAGTTCCATGGAAATATATCTTGGAATGGCTATGGAAATGCCATAATACGTAGGTATGGTGGCTGTTTTGAGGAAGGTAAATGGTGGGTGTATGGTACCGGCGAAAGTTGCGCGGCACAAGAGAGGCTAGCAATGGTGGAAGGGTGAGAGTGCGTATAATCCATGGACTCAACATTAGTCATAAAGAACTCACATAATTATTGCAAAAATCTATTATTCACCGAAACCAAGCACTACGTGCATGCTCCTAGGGGAAGTGTTGGTAGGAGTTAACCATCGCGTGATCCCGACCTCCACACAAAGGATGACAATCAAAGAAATACTTCATGCTCCAAATTTGTTACACAACAGTTACCATACGTGCATGCTACGGGACTCACAAACCTCGACACAAGTATTTCTCAAATTCACAATTACTCCACTAGCATGACTCTAATATCACCATCCTCATATCTCAAAACAATTATAAGGAATCAAACTTCTCATAGTATTCAATGCACTTTATATGAAAGTTTTTATTATATCTCTCTTGGATGCCCATCATATTAGGACTAAATTCATAACCAAAGCAAATTACCATGCTGTTTAAGACTCTCAAAATAATATAAGTGAAGCATGACAGTTCATCTATTTCTTCAAAATAAAACCACCGCCATGCTCTAAAAAGATATAAGTGAAGCACTAGAGCAAATGACAAACTACTCTGAAAGATATAAGTGAAGAGTAGTTGAATAATTATGTAACTATGTGAAGACTCTCTAACATTTAATAATTTCAGATCTTGGGATATTATTCTAACAGCAAGCAAAACAAAATAAAACAAAATGACGCTCCAAGCAAAACACATATCATGTGGTGAATAAAAATATAGCTCCAAGTAAAGTTACCGATGAACGAAGACGAAAGAAGGGATGCCATCCGGGGCATCCCCAAACTTAGGCTGTTGGTTGTCCTTGAATATTACCTTGGGGTGCCTTGGGCACCCCCAAGCTTAGGCTTTTGCCACTCCTTATTCCATAGTCCATTGAATCTTTACCCAAAACTTGAAAACTTCGCAACGCAAAACTCAACAGAAAATCTCATAAGCTCCGTTAGTATAAGAAAATAAATCACCACTTTGGTACTGTTGTGAACTCATTATAAATTCATATTGATGTAATATCTACTATACTCCAACTTCTCTATGGTTCATACCCTCCAATACTACTCATAGATTCATCAAAATAAGCAAACAACACATAGAAAACAGAATCTGTCAAAAACAGAACAGTTTGTAGTAATCTGTAACTGTAAAAATCCTACCAAATTAGGAAAACTTGAGAAATTTCTGTACCAATCCAGAGAAAAAATAATCAGATCATAATCACGTTTGTGTGAATTATCAAAACTAATTTACTGGGTGCAAAAGTTTCTGATTTTCAGCAGGATCAACACAACTATCACCGTAAGCTATCCTAAAGGTCTTACTTGGCACTTTATTGAAAAAAAAGCTATAAAACATGATTACTACAGTACCTTAATCATGTGAACACACAAAAACAGTAGGGGTAAATGTTGGGTTGTCTCCCAACAAGCGCTTTTCTTTAATGCCTTTTTAGCTACGCATGATGATTTCAATGATTCTCACATAAAAGATAAGAATTGAAACATAATGGGAGCATCATGAAGAATATGACTAGCACCTTTAAGTATAACACACTTCCTATTACTAGAGATTTTGTGTGCAAACAACTTATTGGAGCATTAATCAACTAGCATAGGAAGGCAAAACAAGCATAACTTGAAGATTTTCAACACATAGAGAGGAAACTTGATATTATTGCAACTCCTACAAGCATATATTCCTCCTTCATAATAATTTTAGTAGCATCATGAATGAATTCAACAATATAACTATGACATAAAGCACTATTTTCATGATGCACAAGCATAAATTTTTTATTACGCTCCACATAAGCAAATTTCTTCTCATGAATAGTAGTGGGAGCAAACTCAACAAAATAACTATCATGTGAGGCATAATCCAATTGAAATTAAAATCACGATGACAAGTTTCATGGTTATCATTATTCTTTATAGCATACATATCATCACAATAATCATCATAGATAGCAACTTTGTTCTCATAATCAATTGGAACCTCTTCCGAAATAGTGGATTCATCACGAAATAAAGTCATGACCTCTCCAAATCCACTTTCATAATTATCACAATAAGATTCAACACACTCCAAAATAGTGGGATCATTACTTCCTAAAGTTGACACTCTTCCAAACGCACTTTCATCAATATAATCATCATAAATAGGAGGCATGTTTTCATCATAATAAATATTCTCATCAAAACTTGGGGGACTAAAAATATCATATTCATCAAACATAGCATCCCCAAGCTTGTGCCTTTGCATATCATTAGCATCATGGATATTCAGAGAATTCATACTAACAACATTGCAATCATGCTCATCAGTCAAAGATTTAGTGCCAAAAAAATTTAATGCATTCTTCTTCTAACACTTTGGCACAATTTTCCGATCCATCATTTTCAAGAAAGACATGATAAAGATGAAGCATATGAGGCAACCTCAATTCCATTTTTTTTGTAGTTTTCTTTTATAGACTAAACTAGTGATAAAACACGAAACTAAAAGACTCAATTGCAAGATCTTAAGATATACCTACAAGCACTAACCTCCCCGGCAATGGCGCCATAAATGAGCTTGATGTCTACTACACAACATTATTCATGTAGACGTTCTTGAGCCTCCAAGTGCAGAGGTTTGTAGGACAATAGCAAATTTCCCTCAAGTGGATGACCTAAGGTTTATCAAACCGTGGGAGGTGTAGGATGAAGATGGTCTCTCTCAAACAACCCTACAACCAAATAACAAAGAGTCTCTTGTGTCCCCAACACACCCAATACAATGGTAGATTGTATAGATGCACTAGTTCGGCGAAGAGATGGTGATACAAGTGCAATATGGATGATAGATATGGGTATTTGTAGTCTGAAAATATAAAAACAGCAAGGTAACTAATGATAAAAGTGAGCGAAAATGGTATTGCAATGCTTCAAAACAAGGCCTAGGGTTCATATTTTCTCTAGTGCAAGTTCTCTCAACAATGATAACATAATTAGATCATATAACAATCCCTCAACATGCAACAAAGAGTCACTCCAAAGTCACTAATAGAAGAGAACAAACGAAGAGATCATTGTAGGGTATGAAACCACCTCAAAGTTTTTCTTTTCGATCAATCCATTAGGCTATTCCTATAAGTGTCACAAACAGCCCTAGAGTTTGTAGTAAAATAACACCTTAAGACACAAATCGACCAAAACCCTAATGTCACCTAGATACTCCAGTGTCACCTCAAGTATCTGTGGGTATGATTATACCATATGCATCAAAAAATCTCAGATTCATCTACTCAACCAACACAAAGAACTTCAAGGAGTGCCCCAAAGTTTCTACCAGAGAGTCAAGACCAAAACGTGTGCCAACCCATATGCATAGATTCCCAAGGTCACGGAACCCGCAAGTTGATCACCAAAACATACGTCAAGTGAATCAATAGAATACCCCATTGTCACCACGGGTATCCCACGCAAGACATACATCAAGTGTTCTCAAATCCTTAAAGGCTCAATCTGATAAGGTAACTTCAAACGGAAAACTCAATCCATTACAAGAGAGTAGAGGGGGAGAAACATCATAGATCCAACTGTAATAGCAAAGCTTGTGGTACATCAAGATCGTGCCAAATCATGAAGACGAGAGAGAGAGAGAGAGAGAGAGAGAGAGAGAGAGAGATCAAACACATAGCTACTGGTACATACCCTCAGCCCCGAGGGTCAACTACTCCCTCCTTGTCATGGAGAGTGCCGGGATGATGAAGACGGGCATCGGTGATGGACCCCCTCCAGCAGGGTGCCGGATAGGGTCCTAGTTGGTTTTTGGTGGCTACAGAGGCTTGCGGCGGTGGAACTCCCAATCTAGGTTTCTTTTCAGGGGTTTCTGTATTTATAGGAATTTTGGCGTCGGTCTCATATCAGGGGGTCTCCGAGTCATCCACAAGGCAGGGGGCGCCCCTAGGGGGGTAGGGTGCACCCTCCACGCTCGTGGATGGCTCGGGACTCTTCTGGTCCACCTCTTTTACTTTGGGGGCTTCTTTTGGTCCATAAAAAATCCATAAAAATTTGCATGTCAATTGGACTCTGTTTGGTATTCCTTTTCTGTAAAACTCAAAAACAAGGAAAGAACAGAAACTGGCACTGGGCTCTAGATTAATAGGTTAGTCCCAAAAATCATATAAAATAGCATATAAATGCATATAAAACATCTAAGATGGATAATATAATAGCATGGAACAATCAAAAATTATAGATACATTGAAGACGTATCATTCATCCTTAACCCCCCATGAGGCAAATCCACACAAAGCAGAAGTAGGGTCTTACACCGCAAGGTGGCCCAAACCTGGGTAAACTGTTGTGTCCATCTTCTTTCCTGTTCATAGAGCTAGGCCATGGGATGACGGGTCAGTTGGCCGGAGAGGTTGAGTTCTTCACACACGTCCCAGAGTTCGAACCTTTCTCGGGTCTGCGGAGCCCCGAATTCGATAGTCCAATAAGTACCCCTGCCTCACCTATCAATTTTCCCACCTTGCGCCACCTCTCGCCGCTAGACTGTTGGCAAACCAACGGTCTCTGCCGCCTATACCCTAACCACCTCCAGCTAGATTTCGACAAGTCAACGCCACCCCAAGCCATGACACTGCCAGCATCGTCTTCCCCGAGCCACGGCACACCTTCTGGGTATCGCCGCCTCGACCAAGGTTTCCCCGAGCACATATTCCAATGAAGGTTGAACCTCTCCACCACCCCGTCATTGATTCTGGTGAGGTGAGCACACTATGGACACTCTCGTCGTGTCCATCATGTTCGCCTTGCCCGTGTGCATGTACTCACCCAGTCACACATCCAAAAATGGCCAAGTTTGAGCATGTCATCAATGCCCGAAGATCTCCATCAACCTCGCCACGCCATCTTCATGCACCCTGAGGACCACAAACACCACCCATGACCTCCCCATGCCAGTCCGGCCACGCCTTTGCCGCCTCTGAAACACCCTGCATCACCGTCCTCGTCAACAATGAGAGTTGCGCCACTATGTTTTGTTTAGAACTCATACAGTGGGAGAGGCTCCCACTGTATTTGTATTAATCAAAAAGAGGATAGTACAAGTGGTGTTACATATTTACAAGATGCTCAGCTCCACTTTGGGACAGAGGAGGTATGGCTACCTATACTACAGAAAAATAACAATCAAGAGGGTTTCTAGGTGCAAGGTAAATTTTGTACAGAAGAGAGAATGAAATCCCTCTAGTCCTCAGGAGTCCTATGCTGGAGTAAGGAAAAGTCCTTCTTGAATCTCGCGGACCAGGATATGTGGGAGCGATGCTTCTGAAATGTTTATTGTTTCTCTCCTTCCAGATACTCCAAGCAACCTAGATAAATATTTCCATGAACATGGGTCTGTCCCAGTTATTTTTTGCTTGCCTTATCCATTAGAGCCTGGAGCCATCCTCTCCCCACGTTATTCCTAATTTGGACCAGCAAGCCTTGCTGAAAGTGCAATGGAAATCCATATGCTCCACATCCCCTTCTATCTGTTGGCCACACAAGATGCAGTTGAAGTCGTCACCAATGTTGTGATGTCTCCTTTTGAGCATATTTCATGTATTTAGGCGGTCAGAGAGGAGGAGCCACCCAAATATTTTGATCTTCGGTGTAACTTTTGATTTCCATAGCCACCGGTATGATTAGTGGGCAGTAACATCTCTGAAATAGAATGTGTAGTATCATTTTGCAGAGTACTCTTTAGACCCCCAAAAATATGTACAGGTGTCAGACGTATGCATGTCAAAACTATTACCTATGTGAGCAACCTCTTGTTGAAGATTTCTAACCTCCTAATGCGCTTGAGTTGAGAGCGGTAGGTGAAACGTTTCATGCAACGATCCGGATCCCAAGAAGTCTCATATTGATATATGTTCATTTATCACGTAAGAGAAGGCTCGAGGATATTTTTCTTCAAGAATGTTGTCTAGCCACAGATCCTTCCACATGAGCACAGAGTCGCCGGTGTGAACATTTGCTTTTGAGATTCCTCGGTATATTGGCATGAGTTTCAAAACATCACGCCACCAGAAGGAGCCACAGGGCTCAAACGCATGTGGGATTTTGTCATTGTAGTATGAAGACCAGATGAGCTCGACCCATGGCAAGTCCTGGTGATTGTAGAACTTATGTAGGTACTTGAGGAGCAATGCGTCACTTTGGACCCTAAGGTTGATTATTCCAAGACCACCCCCTTGTTTTGGTTGACATACCGTACTCCAAGCTGCTAGGGAGTTACATTTATCTCCATTCTCAGTCTTTTTTGTCCAAAGGCATTTCCTTCATACTTTGTCCAAGAGCTCCAGAATCTTTGGTGGAAATTTGAGTGTGGCAAGGGCAAAAATTGTCAGAGACGTGATCACTATGTTGAGTAGGGAGAGCTTAGCACTATATGACATCAGTGATAGCATGTTGGTCATCCTCCTTTCCATCAAGCAAACAAGAGGCATCAAGTCTTGCACGTTGGTTTGGTGATCCCGAGGGGTAAGCCCAAGTAAGTGAAGGGCATGCGTCCAACTTTGTAGCCAAAGATATTAGATATCTCATTATAGCACCTTTCATCACAATTGATGGGGATTAGTGTGGACTTGTGGAAGTTTATTTTTAGCCCAATGGAAATAGCATAATCTGCAAGAATATCCTTAATAGTTTATGCTTAGTTGGGGCAGGCCGGGAGGGTTATGATCGTGTCATAAGCGTATTAGATCACCGGGTAATCTTTCTGGCTCTGTCTTTGGAACGGGAGCTGGATTTTTCCTTGCCTGAAAGCATCATTAAGGACGCTTGAACCAAATTGGCTGCTAGCACGAATATCAGTGGAGATAATGGATCACCTTGTCGAACACCGCATTTGCACATGAATTGTCTGTCCGGGACACCATTAAGTAGCACCACATATTTACCATAAGAGAAGATACATTTGATCCAACCAAGCCATTTATCATTAAAGCCCATATGCTCCATGATTTTAATCATTGCATCGTATTCAATCGTGTCAAAAGCCTTTAGGAGAACATTTTTTTTCTTTTGAGGCTTGGCATTGATGGATATATTCAAACACCCAAGCGAGGCGGTCCTGGATCGATCGACCTTTGATGAACTCGTATTGATTGCGGTGCACAATTTTAAGTATGAGTTTCTGAAGTCGGTTGGCTAGGAGCTTAGTGATAATCTTGAGGCAACAGTTGAGAAGTGTGATGGGCCAAAAATCTGACACCGTCTCTGGTGAGCGAACTTTGGGTATCAACGTAATGTATCCCTCATTGATGCTTTCAAGGTTGAGGCTACCATCAAAGAATTGGTTACAACTAGAAAACCTCTTTGATGATAAGCTAACATTTTTTAAACACACCGGAGAATCCATCCAGGCCAGGTGTCCTGTCGGCTGGCATCTCATGTATGACGGCATCAACTTCCTCCTTGGTGAATGGGACAGTTAATTGGTCCAGGTCCTCCACCTTTTTAATGATGTTTTGAAGATTAAATTTCATTTGGAAGTCACCAGATTTTCCTAGCCTTTCTTTGAATGCCTGATAGATGATTGCTTCCTTACTTGCATGGTCTTCCACCACAGTATCATCCCAGAGCATGAGTGTTGGAATGGTGTTGCGTTTGTACCGCTCAGAGGCCAGAGCTTTAAGAAATTTGGGGTCTTCATCACCTAGGTTAACCCATCTTATAGTGCATCTTTTCTTTCGGTATTGTCGTTGATAGTTCAGCAGGCACAGGATATGAATTTTCAAAATTTTCCAAAAATTATATTCTGGAATGGTGAGGTTTCTTAGGTTTTCAATAGTATCCAAGTTAGTCAATGCCAGATTGGAATTATCGATGGCCACGGTGAACTTGGAAATACCTTTTCTCCATCGTTTCAACTCATATCCGAGAGCTTTTAGCTTCCTGCATAACCTAGTAGCCGCATTTGCGTTGGGGTGTTTTATTGGTTTATACCAGACCGACTGAACCAGATCAAGAAATCCTAGATGTTCTGCCCACTATGATTCAAATCTAAAAATGTTGTTGTGTGGGATGGAGGTTTCAATCTTGACATCACATGGGATATGATCTAAAACTGGTTTCCCCAATGGCATGACAAGGGTGTTGGGGTACGTTGAAGTCCAGTTATTGGAGGTAAGAAACCAATCTAGTTGTTCAAGTAATGGGTCCATCTGCATATTGCTCTAGGTGTAAGTACGACCTTTGACTGGCAGCTCAATTAGCTGTTGAGATCAGATGAAGTCATTAAAGGCAATCATGTCATTGGGGTTCCCACCAGGTTTATTTCGATTATCCGGGCTAGAATGTAATTAAAATCACCAAGCAATAGCCAATCTTCATTTGGAGGGATATTGAGATCAAGTAACCAGTTGGTATATGTCACCCAAGAATCTCCCTGGCAAGGGCCATAAATATTAGCCAAAGTCCATTCTTGGGCCGACTGCATGGACTTAAATTTAATCACCAGAGCGAACTCCTCCTCTACAAGAATGCTACCTGTGAAAATGGCACTGTTCTAGATTGTAGCAATTCCACCTAAAGCACCTCGGGAGGGAATGTAGGCAAACTTACCAAAACATCTTGGGCAGCAAATTTTTATGAAAGTGTTATCAATAACATGTTTTTTTGTTTCTTGTAAGCAGAGAACTACACAGCCACTGGAAGAGATAGCATTCGATAGCGCTGAAAGCTTAGGTTCGGAATTTAATCTACGTACATTCCAACACATAATGTTCTTGTTCGATAAAAGCGCCATGATAATAAAGACCAAAGTATTAAAGCTGCAATGAAAGAGCAAATAAGAAGCTTTAGGCGTTTGAAGGGTCGTCCTCTGGTTCAGCCGTCAGAGCATCAATAGTGAGATCTTTAGGCGGAATGGTACATTTGGTGACACCACTATGCTGCAGCACTAGAACAGGTGTAGGAGCGGGTATCTGATCATCGAGAGGGGCTCCAATAGTGCAGAGGCATCCTGGTGAGCAGCAGCACTTGGGACTAGACGAGGCTTGACTTTGGAGGTTTTGGCCTTACTGTCAAAGACCAGAGGAACTTTAAGTCCATCGTATTTGTTCAAACGATTGCTCCGACAGACCTCAGCTACTTAGATAGTGGCTTTAGCCTTGCCCCTTCTAGGAGTAGCTTTGTTCTGGGCCATGGAAGAGCCAGCCACCAGGACATCAGTGGTAGCAGTAACTGCTAGATTCAGCTCATTGTTTTCAAATGCAGCTAAGGAAGATTCTTCCTCAATATCATATATAACCACATTGGAGTGGGGGGCATGTAGTGTTATCAGAGATCATAGCAGTACAACCACTACAATCTGCCGAGCCTGCCACCAGGGCATTATTGGGAACAAAAACTGCAAGATTTGTCTCATTGTTGTCAGCTCCAGCTAAAGAAGAAACTTCCTCAATCTCAGTGATAACCACATTGGAGTGGGGGGCATGGGTGTCCGGGGAGTACCCTCTACAAGGGACAGGGCCCAAGCAGTGCTACCAGGGATCAGAGCAGTGCATACAATTTAGTCTATCGTCTGCTGAATAGATTTGATTGCCTTCCTGACAGTATACTGCCCATTTGTTTCTTCAATTTGAACAATGAACTGCATTGACACATCACGAAAGCCAAACCCATATCTCCAGGGTCCATATGCTGCCACAATGGGCCTAATGGCGGCCATGAGATAAGTGTTTAGCCTGAGCATTGGGATGCAGTCATTGAGCAGCAAAGATGCATATGTGTCCTCCTCGGTGGTCATGGAAAACTGCAGTTCAGCATTAGACAAGGATAGTGATACCTCCACATGGTATTTTGCCCCTGTATGGCAATATTGGAATTGTGCACAAGATCAGTATAGTGGGAGGTGCTTGCTGCTGTACCTCCAATAGAAGCTCCACTAGTAGAGAGTACTTGGTTGAAAATATTCAGGGGAACGGCCGCATATCCATCTGACAGAGTTGCACTGGAGTCTGAACTGCTGAAGATTGAAATTAAATCATTCTAGGCTGCAGCAGGACTATCCTGCAAGTTATTGGCGGGAGGAATACCATGGTAGACCTGAAGCCCTTCACCGGCAAGCCATGCTTGACAGTTAAAGACGGCAGGAGGGGAGTGGGGTGGTGAAGGAGGCCAAGCCCCCCACTGCGGCCGCAACTGAACTTCATTATTGTGAACCTGTTCCAAATTGTCCTGAACCTATTCATTGCCAGCCTGCACATTTGCATTTGCAACATTCTAAGCAATCCAGTTATGGAGTTGCATTTGGTATAGCTTCTCAGTCGTCTAGTTGTCACCGTGAAGGGGATGAGGAATGCCATCAACAGGCGGCGGATCCTCGCTGTCCGGTGGAACGTCCGGGATGTGTGCGTTCCATCACTGCTGCAAAGGATAGTAACAGAAACAGTCCAACTATGTCTCGGTCCCCCAAGTTGACGCATAACCAAACTCTTAGGGACAAACTTAAGATTGATTACTCCAACCTTAAGCAGAACAAATCTCTGACCCGCTCGAGGATTAGGCCACTCAACTAACTGTCCAAACTGATCCACAGATTTATGCATGTAATGATGTGTCTGGTAATCATAAGGGAAACCAATGTAAAGCGGGCAAACTTCAGGAGCAAAAGAAGTGACCCTCATATTCAGAGAAGCATCATGCGGAATAAAGGAAATAACTACATGCTCATCAAACTCATCCTCATCAATCTCAAACGTAGTGCCTACAACAGCATCTCTAGCAACTATATTCGCAAAACCAAAGATACCAATCCCGACCGTATGGTCACCAACCTCAGACGGGAAGAACTCAGATTCATGAAGCAGACCTTCAATGATATGACGAAGCCCAGCCTTGCGGTGGAAGGGTACGACTCTGTTTGCTTGAGCAATGGCGAGGAAGTCATGGCGCAGTGGAGGAACTGGGCCGATCACCATATCCTCCCGCACCTTGCGATCCGGCGGCCCTAACTCAACGGCCATGCCCATCAGGAGGTAGGGGATCACATTTACTGGAAAGTTGGCCATTGTTGGAGCTGGGAGCAGAGGTGCATGGAGGGGTGCAGAAGGCGAGGCGGAATGCATATCGGCGCCCCTTGGGAGCGACTTGGAGACCCAACTCCAGGTCCCTCCCTGATGCCGAGTAGTACACGATGAGGCCACGTGCCCGCTGAGATGACAATTGTGACATCGGATGGCTCCAGCGCATGGTTGTGAAATAGGCCCCTGTTTGGTAGGTGCGTTAATTACTGGTGTCAGATTGGCTGAGGATTGATTAGTCTTGTGTGATATGCCTATGATTTTTGTTGCCCCGAACATTCACCTCTATCCAAAGGTAAGTGATCGATAACTGGAGATATAATGCCTTGTCTAGGAAAAACATGATCAATGGTTACCAAGTTTCCAGAGAATTCCTTACCAATGAGAGAGGAAGGTGACTCATGATGCTTATCAGTATTATTGTTCAAAGGAGCCTCTAGAAATAAGGTATTCTTACCTAGACATTGGACAAATTAGCTCGAGTCACTTTGGGCCTCCACCTATAGCGGCCCACCTTGCTGGTGGAGCATTGTCGAGACGTATGGCCCAAGAATTTGCAGGTGTGACACCAATAAGCCCCTGGGAAACAAAAGGTAGAGTGGGTTGTAGAACCACAAATGGAGCAAAGAGGGCTCAATTTCTGATCATCTAAATTGAGCGTTCCAGAGCCGATCATGCCCGGGTAATCAGACGGGCCCGGGGGGACCAAATCAATATACGTACAAGGTCTATCCCAACAAGACATACAATACATACCAGGGCAGGAGTCAGCCAAGTGTCCAGTATCATTGCATGAAGCACAGAGATTTAAGTGCTTGTAAATATAATCCAGAGAGGGTACACTGAGAAGTTTCCAAATGTTGGCAATGTGTGTATCTGAATATCCAAAGCACCGAAAATCTATAATATGCCGAAGAGTAAAATCCGGGATAGATTTCCAAGAATCCCGCTTGAACTGACAGCCTTGAAATTTGACACTGGGTGCATTTACTCCATCATAATGAGTTGGCGCCAGACTACTAAACGTAATCTCAGTCCTTAATGAAGAGCAATTATGTCCTGTAGATGGATCCTTTCCAAAAGAATTTGAAATAATTTCAGATAGGTCCTTCACCTGTGGAGAAACTCGAGAACGTGGCTCCAACAGATTAGCAGCGGCCAAAGGAGGAGCAAAGCCAAACTGTTGAAGTTCCGAATGAGAGTTAGAATCTATAGAACATATTTCTACCCAGAACTTGAACTTAGATTTTATGGCTAATGGAATAGGGGAAGCTACCTCGGGACTGTGCGTGTCAGAATGCCAAAAGTTGTCCAAAAGATATGATCTCACTGCACCTGGTCGGAATAGTTGAAAGTGGCAGATGAAGTCCGACCAGACACGGTCCTTGAGGCCATAGATAAAATGCCCCAACTTATTAGAAGCCACAGAAAAATGGTAGGATCTCCCCTCAAGATGTTGAACATTGAGACCAGAAGGGATGCCCCCAATGCAGCATTGGAGGGCAATGGCCACTTATTCTTCAGAAAGAGGAAAAGAAGTCGAGGAGAAGTATACGACCAAAAATAACTCTTTGGTCGATCCAGAGGGGGAGAAGTGAATAGGAGATCTAAAACATCGATGCACCTGAGCCGCGACCGCAAGGCCGGGGGAGAAATCCCAATGGATGAGCCCTTCCATGATCACCTAGGGTAGAGGACATCATGGCTTGGTGGTGGAGAAGGTGGAGAAGGTGGAGGAGGTAGAGGACGCCATCTTACCAACTATGTTTGTTATCTCCGATGACTTTTCTGAAGACCTAACCATAGTGAGCTCCAGATCTATTTTGCATCAACCAATCACGCACAGACAACCACGATTAGACCACTTAAAATCCGAAACGGTATACACTTACACTGCCCATCTCAGATCCAGCGGCCCATGCTTTAACTTAAATGAATCCGTACCAGCCAATAAGAAGCTGCCACATGCCACCTAGTTTAGATTAAATCAAATTGACAAAATTAAATACTGGCAGCTTTATAAAAAATCCCTTGAATATTCAAACCCTTATAGTTTCTTACCAAAGATTCCAAATTGAGTGAAACTTTTTGGAAGTTGATACTTAGGAAACAATCTTTCACATGACAATAAAATTTAACTTTCAAATATTTTGAAATTAAAATTAAAATAGAATGGTGTCAAACTTAAATATGGTCTAACTTGTAAATAATAAATCCAATTTAACCTATTCTTTTTGCAGAATCAACCAAGTGAATTGTGGTTTCAACTTAGCATTGTAGCTAAAATTTGAATAAGTTATAATTCAAATAATTTTTAACATAAGCTTTAGTTCAAACTAAATTTGAACCTAACTAGGATGAATTATAAACTAAAGGTTCAAATAGAATAATTGCTTTTAAAAAATATTTCAGAAACTTAAATTAAACTTAGTAATCATTTTGGATTTATATTTGACATTACAAAATTCAAACATAATTTGAATTAAGTCCAAACTTAAATTAAACTTAAAGGCCATTTAGTTGATTCAAATTAAATGGAACCATCAGCAAGTAAATTCATGAACCAACCTTAATCAAATATGAAATGATTTGAATGTGCACCTAGCTTTATGAATCTCAAACTTAGTTGAATTCAAATTCAAACCTCATTTAAAGAAATTATAATTAAGTTCAAACAAGATGTACATAAATTCAAATTTAAATTGAATTGTAATCGAAACCAAGTTGATGAACTTATTCACTTGAGATGAACCAAATTCACACATGAAGTTCAAACAAGGCCTAGTATGAATTCAACTTGGGACAGGACTAGTAATGGATCTTCAAATGAAACCTGGCAACGCAACCTTGCACCGCATACTCCTTATGTGATGAACCCTATAACAATTGAAACTTCATGTGAACCCTTATGTCACATGTATTCCAAGTGATAACTAATAAGTTGTTTCCAAACTCCTTAATAGTGGACACATGACACTTTATCTCACAGCACCATCTAAACTGATGTCATGCACTACACTGTTGTTTGGTTGAGGACCTATTGCACGCACTGCTCGATCCTGCATATGAGGACCCGTTGTGCTATCCCGTCGAGAATGTCAGGGTGCTTGAGCGGTTCATCGAGTTGTCTTTCCTTGGGGAACAAGGTGATGGCGCAGACCAAAATATTGTCAAGCTCTACATCTTGGTACAGCTTAAGCCTTGGAAGCCAAACAATGGGCCACTTGGAACCCCTCCTCCCGGTGAGCTCATCCTTGACATTGATTCAGCCATGTTGATGATGTATGAGTGCCACTGATTAAGTATTTTGTATGTCCATAAGTCATTTTATTTTCTGACAGAATTTTATTTTTGCTACTATGCAAATTTTAGTCTATGTGATGTCCCAATTTCAGTGCTTTGTTCTACCAAAATAGAAATATTGTGTTGTCCAATTTTTAGTAGATATGTTGTCTAAGTCCTAATTTACATGATGTCCAAATTTTAGTGTACTTGCTCTGATATTTTACTGCCATTTATCAAGTGGTTTGCTGCCTTTTATCAAGCCTACAAGAGTTGGCTTTAACCTTTATTCTCTTATATTTTCCTGGGCATGCACAAGTTGCACTTGTTTCTTCAAGGATGAGTCTGTCGATATCATAATCAATGGGAACAAAAGGTATCAAGTATTTATTATTTCTACTAAAACACTACTAACATATGATCTGGAATTTAAACCTTTTATGTGATCTCCTTCAGATTACTCAGCCCAATTTTTTCTTTGTAGCTCGACCACTGGAAGATACGCCACATTTCATAGCTTGGCACACAACCCCAAGTTTTGCAGCACAGGAATCAGGAACTTTGTCATCCGCCACGGCTGAAGGCAAAGGCACATATAGCGGACCGCAATGACCTTTGTCGTCTGCCAGCAAACGATAACACGTCCGGCTGAACAGGCTACGGCAAAGGCTTCTTTGCCGTCTGCTGGTGGACGGCAAATATGCAAAGGCCTTTGTCATCCGCTGATAGATGGCAAAGAGGCTGGATGGCACACGTGCCAGCTTAGGTCCGTTAAGGGGTTAATGGCGTGTTTTGCCGTCTGCATGCAGACGGCACAGACCTTTGCATATTTGACGTCTGGCAGCCGATGGCAAAGAACATTGATTATTTTCTGTCTGCCAGCGGACGGCATAGCGTGCCATGTGGTAGCGCCTGGGGGGCTGGCCTATTTGGTAGCTTTGTCGTCAATTGACAGACGGCAAAGATGCAATGTTCTTTGCCGTCAGCTGACTGATGGCAAAGCTACTAAATAGCCAGCCTACTGCCCCAGGTTGCATAGGTGGCTGACATGTGGCATGTTTGTCGTCCGCTAGCTGATGGCAAAGCTCTTTGCCGTCTGCCAGTAGACGGCAAAGAGTCTATACAGCCCCTGTTTTTTTCTTGATTTCATTCAATTTGACAGAATTTCATATATATAGGGTGGGTCTATTCTAATAACACCCCTTAAGACCTAATTCTGCACACCGAATCGCTTATTCTGCTAACACCCCCGCAGCCCCGACCAAAAAAAAGTAGGTCAACCCCGGCCCAGACACACCCGGGCACCCCCCACTCCTCCCACATCTCTCTCGCACCCACCCACCCACCTTTGTCTCCCTCCCCCCACCACACTGCCACGATTCCTCCCAACAAACCCCACCTGCTCCTCCGGCGCACCCCATTGCCACGATTCTCATCCCCTCCGATCCACCTTGTGCTGTGCCGCTCCACACCACCCGGCTTCTTCCTCCGCCGGCGCCGCCCCACCAGCATCCGGCTTCTTCCACCGCCGGTGCCCTACACCAGTCGTCCCCCTCCCCACCTTCTTCCACCTCAAGGCGACGGATCCGAGCCGGCAAAACATACCCTTGTGCGGCCACGACCAGCCCCAGCCGCGACATCCGGCGACGATGGACCGGTCCATGGCGGTGTGCTAAGGGCTGGATCTTGACTGGGCGGCTGATGTCCATGGCGCGGCGACGCGGGGTCGTGCTCCTCCTGGAGATCAGCCCGGTCGGCGCCGCCGGCCAAACCTCACCTAACCCCGGATCCACACCGCCCCCGCGGGAATCAGGTGGAGGGAAGCCAGGTCGATGCGGCAGTGGTTGCTTTCCACTGCAGATCCCATGGTGGTCCCTCCCCACATTGACGACCACCATAATGGCGAGATCTCGCCTGGCCCTCCCTTCCCATGACTTCCAGCGGCAGCGTGCCGTTGCAGTCCGCCGCCCTTAGACAGTCCCACGGAGCAGCTGTACTTATCAATGCCATCCCGCTCCCCTCTCTTCTCACTACCTCCGGCTATGCAGCTCACTTGTCCATACGGGTGATTTTTTTATTCAAATTGCAGATCACTTGGTCCGCAACGTCTCGGAACAGCGTCGGGGTATGGGCGCTCCTTCCCTGCAGCCCGGCGACCGTACCTGTGCAGTCCATGAACAAGGTCGTCAAGTTGAAGAGCAGCCGGTGTGGAGCCCCTTTCCAACGAGCACATCATGCAGTGCTGTTGAGCATGGCGTGCAGTGCACCTCGACCGCGGCCCATGCGGGTGCAGTTCGCTCCACTTCTCGTCGGGGTTCAGCTCACCCGGTGTTGCAGTGCACCTGGGAGGTTTTCTTCTCCTCAAGAGCCTGGAGTTCTGTCGTCTTGCCTCACCCTGCTCACCTTCTACCTCTTCAGAAGCGAGCATCGGCGGCTGGCCTACAGCGCAGCCATTTCCATCCCCATCCCGCCCCGTGTGTGCTCATCATCTCTTTGTTCTTTGTGCGCTCATCCTCAACCACGACGGCATTTGCCCTACAATGGGGACTCCGATCACAGTTGCAGTGGGCCCGAGGCCCCATCATCGCGTACTGCACCAACCGGCGAGCCAGTGGAGACAGGCTCCCGACTTCTCCATCGACGAGCAGTCAACGCCGCGCTGCTTGAAGTGTGATGACTCAAGATCCTTCCTCCTTGGTGCGCTGCTTGAAGTGTGATTACTCAAGATCCTTCTTCCTTCATCTCGTGGCATGCAGTTCTGTAATTGTGGTCGTGCATCCCATCACGGCTAGCATTTTTTAATGTATCTCTAATTCTATGTGTATGCAATGCAAAGAGAAGAAAAATGAATTTCAATGAGAAGAAAAATGCACTTCGATTGCCCAGCCTCAATGTCCCACTATGAAAAAGTGCACGATGTGCTTGTGTGTTTCAAAACTCAGTCGATTGCATCAAAAACATGCAGTGCGCTTGGTCTTCGGATGTGGTTCATTTTTGAGAGCTATACTGTTCACTTGCGCGCAACACGAAAGTGTGGTTTTTTTAAATGAAACAACAAGATAGCAATGATGTTCACTTCGCCGTATGTCGCGGTTCATTTGCCCTCGTCTCTGCGGTCCACTCTCGTTCATAAAAAATTGTTGAAAAAAAGACAACAAAAACTCGTTCGAGAAAATTTACGTCCAACAAAAATAAATCATGAAGTTCGCTTGACTTTCTGATGCAGTGCGGTTTTCCGTTTGAAGCAGTGTGTTTTTTCATAAAAAATGACGACAGAAACTCACAAAAGCTCACTTGAGAAAATTTACGCCCGACAAGAAAATCATGAAGTTCGCTTGACTCTTTGATGTAGTGCGCTTTTCCGTCTAAAAGCAGTGTGGTTTCTTCCTCGTTTTCAAAAATTTACGTCCCACAAAAAGGAAACCATGCAGTTCTCTTACCTGTCTAATGCAGTGCGGTTTTTCGTCCGATGCAGTGTGGTTTTCAGTCGGATGAAGTACCCACGTCGATTTGGGTGTCGCGAAAAACAGAGTGTCCGTATTTCGGCAAATTCGAAATTCCTCTTAAACCGTAAAGAATTAGGGACAGCGTTCAACATGAAAAAGTTGCGCCTCGTCAATACCTTTCCAACGGCGTAACGTTTGAATCATTCCGACCAGCGGTTTGCAAAAAAATCGCGAAAAACGACCGCTGCCACTCGTCGTCTGCCGCACGATTTTCAAAATTAACTTAAAACCGTAAGGAATCTCAAAAACATTGCAACATATGAAAGTTGCGCCTCGTCCATAGCTTTTCAACGATATATTACACGCCTCGTTTCGACAAACGGTTAAAAAACAGGAGCGAAAACAGTACCGAAAATTTGAAAAAATTTGAAAAACAGAATTCCGTGATTTAGTAAATTTGAAACTGCTCTTAAACCGTAACGAATTAGAGAAAGATTTATATATGGAAAAGATGCGCCTCGACGATATCTATTCAACGGCGTATCGTTTGCTTCATTCCGACAAGTGGTTTAGAAGAAATCTCGAAAGTGGTCTATTCTGGCCGCTGCTATTCTGCTAATATATAGGGTGGGTCTATTCTAATAACACCCTTAGCAGTCTTATTCTGCACATCAAAACGTCTTATTCTGCTAAATCTTACATGCTAATAATCAACCTGACCCGGACCACACAGTGATGCGAGAATGCGAGAAAACTGCATTAGGCCAACCCCCGTACCCCCACTTTCTACCCACCCTCGTTGCCCACCTTCTTCCCCACCACAACCCCCCCCCCCCCCGCGCCACCAACCACATCTCCTCCGACGCGCCACCGCTCCCCACTCCCGCGGTGTTCCACCACCTCCGACCCCCGCTGCGCCGCTCCCCACCACCCCCACCCCCCGCGGCGCCCCACCGCCCCCACCCTCCCCGGCGCGCCTCCTCTGACCTCCCTCTGCTGCCCGTATGCGCCTTGCCCACTCCCCACACACCTCCTCAGTGATTGATCCGGCTGGATCCAGCCCCGCCGCCCCTAACCTCCTTCCTCCATCCCTAGGCCGGGCCGCACCCGGGGTCACCGTGGTGCCCCACTCCACCGCCCAAGCCTGGTCTTGCCGCCACCTTCCTTCCCCCCATCCACTGACGTTCGCCGGCGGCGGCAGGGGAGGCAGGGGTGGGCGTGTGGACTGCACCCATTGCGCAAATCTAGGGGCTCAAGTGCGCCTCCCCTGTTCTCCCATTGCCGCGCTCACGGGGCGTCGTCTCGCGACCTTCGCCGACAGCAACAGCCACAGCATCACCCCTTTCGTTCCATTCCATCCCTCATCGTGTACCCCTTCCTCTCCATCACCGCTGAGCTCAATGGCCGAGGCCATGGCCACCACACACACCGGCAGATACCACCTAGGTGCACTGCAGTACGGTTCATTGCACACCACAGTCCTCGGGCGGGCACGCTTGTAGTGCATTCCAACGACAAAACAGCCCCCTCAGCTTCTTCCCCACAACCCCCAATCCCCACCCTCTCCATGGCCAACAGGCCACTAGAGGCCACCCAACCCCTGGCGACCTCCCCTGCCAGATCCCCACGCCTCCCCACCTCCACCTTCTTCCCCACTCTCCTCCGCCGCCCCCACATCCCTCCCGGTCCCAGCCAACTCCAACCCCACGCAGCCCCCATCATCCTACCGCGTCTTCCCACCGCCCCGGGGCTGATCTAGGCGCGCCGCCCTCAAGCGTCACGCGCGACTGTCGGTGTAGATCTGTCCCGTGACCACGAGATCCGGGTGGAGCTGGCCCTGCCGCGCCATTAGCAGACAGGATCGAGCAGCAGCAGTCATTGACCCACGCATGCTCCCTCGCCGATGGCCCTGGTTCGTTCATCCATGGTGCCTCGCGACCCTCGAGTCGTCGGGATCGAGCAGGCTGCCCTACATCGGTGCCTCTTCACGCATCTGCGGGCATCCAACCTCGTGCCCGGACGGTTGGCCCTAAGGAACTCCACCTCACCTGCAGCCGCCCAGAGTGCGCGAAGACGGTCAACAACGGCGACGATATCCTGGGAACATGAGTTGTTGCCGATGCAGTTCACAACAGGCCTTTTTCTCTTTGTTTTTGCAGATTTTGGATGTGCACTTCATCTTGTGCGGTTGCCCAGTGCAGTGCACTTTTGATTTCTGCTCATTTTTCGTTTCAGGCCACAAATCATTAAATCAAATGCAGTTCGCTGGGGAGTGGTTCGCCATTTGCATAGCTCGGGTCGGGCGGTCTGCAAAATGTGGAGTCATGAGCATGGGAATGCAGTGCGGCACGTCAGTGCGTGCAGTGCGGCGTGTGGGTGTGTGTAGTGCTCAATGATGGGTGTGGAGCACCAGGGGACGAGCACCACGTCTGCACCACTGTGTTGATGGCCAAATTCAGAGGAACCCCTCTGCGGTGCGGTGCTAGTTGTTCTTCTTCCACGGGTCAAACGAGCAAAGAAAAGTCGGGGTCAACATCACTCTTCCACATGCAGTGCACTTCACCTCATGAGTGCTTGCAGTTTAGAGCGCTTGTGCAAGCAGAGGAGGACATGTGCTTGTAGTTGAGAGCGTGTGTGCGTGTAGTGCGCCTGTTTTGGTTCACTTATTCATTTTTCAATGGGGTTCACTTTGTGTGTAGCAGCTCATTACCCCTTTGTATGAAGTGCAATTTACTTCGTGTGTTTCAAAACTCACTCGACTAAAATCAACACATGCAGTGCGTTTGGTCCTCGGATGTGGTTCACTTTTGATAGTGATGTTGTTCACTTGCGCACAACATTGAAATGCGATTTTTTTTGGCAAAACAACAAAAATATAATGTGGTTCGCTTAAATATATGTCGCGGTTCACTTGCCCCGTCTCTGCGATCCACTCTTGTTCATAAAAAATGTTGAAAAAAAGACAACAAAAACTTGTTTGAGAAAATTTACGCCTGACAAAAGAAATCATGTGGTTCACTTCCTCGTCTGATGTAGTGCAGTTTTTAGTTTGAAGAAGTGTGGTTTTCTGTCTGATGCAGTACACACGTCGATTTGGGTGTCGCGAAAAACAGAGTGTCCGCGTTTTGGTAAAATCAAAACTGCTCTTAAACCGTAAGGAATTAGAGAAAGTGTTCTACATGAAAAAGTAGCATCTCGACGATATCTTTCCAACAGTGTATCATTTGGATCATTCCGACGAGCAGTTTGAAAAAATTTATGAAAAACGGCCGCAGCCACTCGGCGTCCACAACACGTTTTTCAAAAATAACTTAAAACCGTAAGGAATCTCAAAAACATTTGAACATATGAAAGTTGTGCCTCGTCCATAGCTTTTCAACGCTATATTACACGTCTCGTTGCGACAAACGGTTAGAAAATTTGAGCGAAAACAGTACCAAAAGTTTGAAAAAATATGAAAAATAGAATTCCGCGATTTAGTAAATTTGAAACTGCTCTTAAACTATAACGAATTAGATAAAATTGTATATATGAAAAAGATGCGCCTCGATGATATCTTTCCAACGGTGTATCATTTGCTTCATTACGATAAGTGGTTTGCGAAAAAATGCGGAAATACGCTCGCTGCCACTCGTTGGGCGCCCACCATTTTCGAAACTGCTCTTAAACCGCGAGTAATCTCAAAAAGTGTTCAACATGGTGAAGTTGCGCCTAATCTGTAGCTTTCCAACGATATATTATATGCCTCGTTCCGCCAAACGGTTAAAAACCTAGAGCGAAAACAGTACCGAAAAAACACCGCATGCAGTTTTTTCAGACACGAAGTTCACTCGCCTGAGTACTGCAGCACACTTGGTTCAAACAATGACGTGCACTTGCGTTGAGCATGCAGTGCGGAAGTGTTATCAGAATAGTTATTCTGCTAATATTAGCATAATAGACCGGCTATATATATATACAAATCATATCCCTGCCATGTGGATATGATCATCCAACACATATACATAGCAAATGGTTTCATCCAACACATATACATAGCCAACATATCCAACAACAAGCATACAATGTTTCATCCATCCATACATATATAGGTAGCAAGCTTCCTCATATAAAGCAAATCAAAACAACATGGGAGCATAAAGAGAAGATTAGACTCAATCAACGCAAGCTTCTTCCTCATCTAAAGAAAATCTGCAAATTGGGAAAGAAGCAAGTTAGAAGAAGAAGAAGAAGAAGAAGAAGAAGAAGAAGAAGAAGAAGAAGAAGAAGAAGAAGAAGAAGAAGAAGAAGAAGAAGAAGAAGAAGAAGAAGAAGAAGAAGAAGAAGAAGAAGAAGAAGAAGAAGAAGAAGAAGAAGAAGAAGAAGAAGAAGAAGAAGAAGAAGAAGAAGAAGAAGAAGAAGAAGAAGAAGACTAGCTAGAAAAAGAAGAAGAAGAAGAAGATGAAGAAGAGGAAGAAAAGGAAGAAGAAGAAGATTTTTTTTCTTCTCTTTCTTTTTCTCCTCTCCTCTTTTTTATCTTCTTCTTCTTCGTCTAACTAAGGTAGGTAAAATGCCATTTTATGCTAAGCTAGGTAAAAATGCTAAGTGTAGGTCATGGTAAATAGGTAATTTTGGAGCTTACTAAGGTTATTATGTCATTTTCCAGGAAAGTAAGGTAAGTCTATATCATTTTGGAGGTAACAAAGATTATCATGACATTTTTTAGGAAAGAAAGCTAAGTATAGCTCATTTTTTGTCTAACTTAGGTAGTTATGCCATTTAGGAGGAAAGTAGCTAAGTATGCATTTGTTAAGCAAAACACTAGAGAAAACTTACCCTCATCACAACAAATGCGATGAAGATTGCAACTAAGGTAACAATTGATCCAACGGGGGAAGACCGGAACAGAGCCAATCAAGGGGGGGAAGGAGATGTCATTTGTGCTAACCCAAGAACGCAGGGGCGGAGCTCGTTGAACACTAGACCCTCATAGCGACGAAAAAACTGCACATTTAAATTGAAAGATGAGTTTCATAGCAATATTGTTTTTTCCGTCAACCTGACTAAATATTTACAATAGGATGAGCGGGTTAGGGGTTCCTCGGTGTCGATAGAACCCTAAATATCAAGTATCATCGGTGCAAGATACATGAGGCGCTCGGCGTTGAACACTAGATCCACCTCCCACAAGTGACCCCGACGCCCGGTGTCCAACAACAATAGTTTTGGTGGCCGATGACGGTCGAACACCTTAGCAAATTTGTCTGGCAGCCTTTGCAATAAGGATTAAAGCCAAGTTTTGAAAGTTCAAACAACCAAACCTAGTTGAGTCAGTTTGGGTGTTTCAAGTTTCAACACTTAGCTTTCAATTGTCATCTCAGAGGCTGCCAAACAAATTCGCGATGGTGTTCGACCACCATCGACGTCGAGAACTGTTGATGTGGACGCGGGACCACTGTGTCACTTGTGGGACGTGGATTTTAGTATTCAACACCGACGGCCACATGTATCTCGCACTGACGATACTTGCTATTTAGGGTACCATAAACACCGAGGAACCCCCTAACCCACTCGTCCCCAGGTAAACTAAATTAGCATGCATTGAATAGGCAAAACTACGTCATTTGTTGCGTCTGTACATCATCGAATATTATCGCTAATACATCTCGAATAGTATCATACATATAGCATCGCTAATACAGCTAGAACCGTAGTGAACGATGGGTATCGGCGTGGGTGGTGGACACCCAAAGAAAAGGAACCATCATAGGATCATAGCTCTAGTGAGGTCCCTGAAGAACCTGCCAGGTATTGTCGAACCTGCCCTCCAATGCAACCATGTAGCGACGGACGTGCTCGTCCTCCTCGCTGACACGGTGACGTACCACCTCCGCGGTGTCCGAAAGCCTCGGCACCATCACTAGCCCACGTGACCGCTACCAAACAAGGTTTGGGTCAATGACGGGCTGGCTCCTCACCAAGCTGCGCCCCCCCGGAAGGTAGAACCTCCCAGTACCAGCCCGACGGAGCCCAATCTCGGACATGGCCCCTCTGATCGAGTAGGCATCCTCCGCCAAGTCGACAACGAGGATGCGGGACAGGCATCATCGACGTCGATGCGGGAATAAATGATTTAACTAAAAAAATAACAACAAATTTCACATGTTCAAAATCAACCAGAAACTTAACCTAAACTAAACTAAATTAACTAAACCAAACCAAAACCAAAAAATTAACCTAAATTAAACTAAACTAAAACAAAAATAAACTAACTAAACTAAACTAAACCTAAACTAAATTATAGTAAACCTAATTAAACTAAATCTAAAAAAATCTCACCTTCGAGCGGCCGGGGTGGTGAGGCGAGTAGGCGAGGCGGGCCGGCGGGGCATCCGGGGTGAGGCGGGCCGGCGCGTGATATGTCCATTTCGCATCATGTTTTCTTACTGTTATTTATAATGTTTTTATCCATAATAATGCTTTTTGGAGTAATTCTAATGCCTTTTCTCTCATAATTTGCAAGGTATATATCAAGAGGGAGAATTCTGGTAGCTGGAAATCTGGACCTGAAAAAGCTACATCAGGCTACCTATTCTGCACAACTCCAAACAAGTTGAACCTCCACGGGGAATTTTTATGGATTATTTAAGAAATATTGGAGCAAATATCTACCAGAGAGGGCCCACCAGGTGGGCACAACCCACCTGGGCACGCCAGCGAGCCCATCACGCGCCCTGGTGAGTTGTGCCCTCCTCGGCCCACCTCTAGTGCCCATCTTCTGGTATACTAGTTGACCCGTTGCGCCAAATGGCGCAGAGACCGGCTAAAGCCATGTTGTCGATTAAAATAGTTTCATGCTGCAAGGGCCATCTATCAAACCATGCTATTTTTAAAACATGTTTATCATGCTACGAAATATGAGTTTGGAAAAAGAAAAGATTGTATAACATGGATAAGTTTAGTCTGAAAATATGCTTATCATGTAAGAAACCTAAGTTAAAATAACCGCAGACATGGATGTATTTATTTAGCAATGGTTACACCAAACTTTTACCAGTTGTGCCAAATGGCGCAGAGACCCATTTGAATTCATGTGCTCGACGAAAATATTTGCATTTTCAATAACTTTATGCTTGAGCAAATACACATGATAAGCATTTAGATCGCTTTATATAAATCAAAATTAGATAGCCTCCTGGCAAAGATTTCTTTCAATAGCAATGTATTTCACATAACATTTTAATGCACACAATCCTTTTTACATGTACTATGAGCAAGGACAGAGCCAAAACTAAGGTCCCCAAGGAAATGCAACACTTTTCTTGGTTTCAAAATAACCGATCCATGAAGACGTCTGGAAGTATCAAACAGGAAAAGAACACAAGAAAAATAACTCTTTCCGTCTTTTCAGGCGAAAATCATCCAAACCATTTAGATAGTATTTGTACAACCTCTTTGCTCAAATCAAACCAAGCATCTTCCTTCACTTATTATGTTCAAGCACATTTGGAGATCAAACCCATAATTTACTAGGATATATCCAAACATGCAAAACTATTTCATCTAAACTCGGCCATATCATACAGACGTGATAGTGCATGCCACTTGTCCCAAACACTAAACATGGGAGTTAATTAATAGTAGTATGTACCTGCACTTCCAAGAAAGGTAGGAATTATTGAGTATTTCATAAAATGAAGAAAAGAAGTAGACCTGGAATTCATGTCTCTGTCTAACAGTCACCAGAAAAAACACTGAAATCTGGTCGTGTGAAGATTAATACATCACTGGAAAAATCTCAAATTCAACAATATAGAGTGGCTCTGAGTGGCTACCAACAAAACATCACCAACCAATTCACTAACTCAACTCAATGACAAGAACAAGCACACACGTGTGTACAGATGAGACATGCAGGAAATATTTTGAAGATGAACAAAAATGCATACAAATAGAAGCAGATATAAACAAATCATATACCTTGGCATTGACCAACTATTTCAAAAAGTTTCTAAGCCAAGAGGTCTTCTATCTTACCCAAGACATTATATATAGATTATGTCAAAAACGAAATGCAAGATTATGATTTTGATCTAGATAGGACTTGAACAAAAGTTATATAAATTAGGAATACTTTATATAAAATTACTACATGTTTCAAATATACTATGCACTTCATCATATCAAAGCTCTTGATCTTCTCATAATAAAACAAAAGGATATCAAGTGAGGTCGACATTGAGAAACTGCTGCAATTCTTATTCACTCGACACGAACAATAAAGGTCATTAAAAATGCATATAGGCATTCATGATGAAGAAATCAAAGCGAGGAGTTATTGACTTGTATCATGCCGGATCAAGTGGAATGAAGTCGTATTGATGCCACAATAACATCGACCCCAAAATAAATTGACAATTTTTCTGACTTCGAAGAGTCATAATTATCTGTCGATCAAAGTTCAAGTTCCAAAGGTTATCAAATATAATAGTGAGAAAATTGTAAAGGAATGTAATTTTAGATAATAAAGACACACGGAATGGAACTTACATCTGAATTGTGATGTAACATCCCAAATTTTCAATTTGGAATGTTATACATAGATCATCATTGCATATCATATTTTACTGCATTTTGGCTTGATCCTAGAAATTCTACGCAACTCAAGGACCCACGGAGAGAGTTGGGGATTTCGTTATTTTCATATTTGAGTTTTCTCAAATTTTGAAAATAGGATCATTTGATTTTAATTATTTTATTTTCATATATTTCTTTTATAAAAATAAAAGAGAGGGAATAAAATGACTTTCCCAAAAATAAAGAAATATTGAAGATTTAATATTAAAAATGAAATAAGATTTTATTTCGGAGTTTTATCGCTATTTTATTTGAATTAGGAAAAATACGTGTTTTTTCAAAATTGCATTTTTAGGCCCAAATAAAAGTTTATCTTGTCCGGCTTTTTTTAGAGGACGGGGAAATTTTATTTCGGAATTTTTGGAGTCCGTTTAGTATTTCTTTTCTTTCTTTTCCTGCATGTCAGAATTATTTTAAAAAAGTCAAACCGACTCCGGGCCGCACCCGAGCGGGACTCCGCCCGTGGGGCTTTATAAGCCGGGGCCCCCTGCCCCAAAGCCCACACCACCGCCAGCCCAGCCCGCGCCGAACCCTAGCCGCAGCCGCAGCCGCCGCCGAACCCCGCCACCGCCGCCGTCGGATCTGCCGCCCCGCAGCCCCTAGTCGACCCCACCGGAGCCCGCCGCTGCCTCGCCGACCTTGCCGGAATACGCGCCGGACCCGATGTAGCCGCCGCCGGTTTGTTTTTATAAAACCGTTTAGTTTTTTAAACCTAGATCCTTTTTTTTATCGGTTCGTCGGTTTTTCTCGGTTTAATTTTTAGAGAACGCTTGTTCATTCGTTCATTTTAACGAACGGTTTCCACCTTTTAGCCGCAGACGGCGAACGTTCGTTCGTTAGCGTGTTCGTTCGTTTTTCTTTTTCACGGGTTTTTCGTGATTATTTTCGATCGTGATTTCGGATCCGATTTTGTTTTAGTATAACTTTTCACTCGTTTATCGGAATCAGCGATTCAAGCGCCTAGAGTTTTGTCTCGAAACCCTCTTTCCGTTTAACCAACTCAAACAAGCTTTTGTTCCTGTAAAATTTGACTTAGGTCCATATTAGTAAACGAAGCTTGTTTCTTTCGCCGTTTGAGTTTCGTTGCTTCGTTTGATTTGATTCTTTTTGCAAGCCGGAGTTCTTAAGTTGAACTTTCTGGTTAGATCTTGTATTTGAGTTTTACCCGTGCATTAGATGAGTGCTTATTGTATGCTTGTTTGTTTGTGATAGAGTACCTAGAGTGCGCAGCGTGCTACTATGAGTCTCTAGGTTTGACGGATTATCAGCAAGGCAAGTAACACTTTGATCATACCTCTTTACTACCCAGTATTATTGCATTAGAACAATCCTCAAACAATTTCATGGTTAGGATCTGATTACCATGTGGGTTTTGGGAAGTAGATGAGGTAGTACCTATGTCCTGTTTATTATCAAACCTTTGGGAGTTACTTCTACGTTTGCTTATATTGCTATGCTATGCTAGTAGATGTGGATTGGGTGAGTGTATCCATGACAGATGTGAGTTTGTTAATTAATGGTTCAACTTAAGGTGGCAACTTTAATACACATCTGGGTGGATTGAGGCACCTAGCGAACCTAGTGTTGCCTGTATTTTTGGAAATCCCGGGGTACCGTGTGATTTTCCAATGGACCGCCACCCAGGCTCAAAGGGATCATGAGATTATTCATGCTAGAAACTTCCGTGTGCAGCCGCAAGCTACTATGGGCTCTAGCATAGTTGATTAAGTCGTGTGAACTCTTACAGTGGTAGACTAGCAGATGTAGGGGAAAGTAGGTGTAACTGTCTACCCATCGTAAGGTGCTAACGCTTTTGAAAGACTGTGTCTCGATCATCCATTTCTCAAACACCATGTAGTGCAAGAAATCCAATGGAGGAGATCGGGTCTTGTGGGAAAAAGTGCGCAAACCTCTGTAGAGTGTACAAACTAATCATGGTTAGCCGTGTCCCCGGTTATGGATGTTTTGAGTATCTAGTATTTGGATTATCATGTGAATCTCATCATCTTTCTTAATTTAATTTGTTGGGTTTAATGTTTTTGCTTAATTGGGATTGAGTTGGGTGAACCTTCTCAATGTTTAACAACCACCATGATAGTTAAATAAAATTTATTCCTTTGTTGTAGGGAAAAATTGGCTTTATGCAAAACTGTAACCATAGAGCTTCCCACCAGCCATATATGCATGTAGTGATAGCTATATTCTATTCATTACACTCTATGTGTTACATTGCCAGTATATTCCATGTGCTAACCCGTTTTCGGGATGCAACGTTCATGTTGCAGACTTTTCAGACGACGAGTAAGGTGCCATAGGTCATGGTCTTATACTCAGTGATGCCGTTGGAGTTGATGGACTCACTTTATCTTCCAAGCCTTCCGTTGTTATTGTTATTAGATGGCCTTAAGCCATATTTATTGTAATAAGTTCTCTTTTGAGACATTTGGTGTAATAAGTGTGTGATTGCTACTCTGTTATAAATCCTTCAAGTATTGTGTGTGTCAGCATTACCGATCCAGGGATGACACTTATGCACAGAGATCAAAGTATTTGAGGTCTGGTCGCTACATGTGATCCAAAAAAATCTTCACGGTTACATCCTGCTTATGTTTATCATGCAATGGAGTCCCATGATCCATATAAAATAGATCGACATAAGCACCCCTAGAGAGCAAGAGTTCTACTATTTCACAATGCCCTAAATCAAATGTATAGAATATAACGTGAGTTAAGAAATTATTATATGCTTCACTTTGTTTCTTTCAACTTTTATCAATGGAGTTATGAAATGAATCAATTTGTGACAATGCTCTATGCCAAATAAAATATATGATATGTTTTATACTTCATATTTTACGGCCTCATGTACAGTAAACTCCATTATGTCAGGATTGGCACCATGATCAAGATGACACCTGACAATATTCAAGTACCCAATTTTATCAGCAGTGATTGCCCAAACCATAGGTGTTCTACCTTCCAAGACCACAGGAAAGGAAGCTTATGCATTTACATTCAAAATTCAGAACAAATGAAGTTTTCTGAGCATACATTAAGACTTTCTATGTAACAAGGTCACGCTAAATTTGCATAGACACACCTGCTTGGTCAACAGCATCCACGTCCACCTGGACAACCTCAACAGGTACTCGCACACTTCCGCCATCTTGCACCCGGAGGCGAAGTGTAGTGCCCCAGCACCGTGATTCTTGACAGCTTGCACCATCTCTGTGAGATGGCCGTGACCACCTTCAATCTGCCTTGCCATCCCTGCACAGACAGATAAAATGATCAAGCCCCCAAGACATCCTCTGCTCTTTCCTCTCCAGCGGCTACACCAATAACAACACAGCATCAGGGACAAGAACAAAATGCATGTGTGTGTGTGTGTGTTTCTGACTTTCTGTTAGGTTCATTTGGTTCGAAGGAAATCACACACGCACCAGGAAGTCCTTCCCCTAGCAGTCTTGGGAGTTAGCCGAGCATTGCAAGAGCACCCACCCATGGTTCCTCTTCTTGTGCCTAAACCCCATCTCACTCAGTTAAACCTGTAAGAAGTGCTCTCTCATGGAAGAAGTCATGTTATTAAATGTACAATATAGTTTCATCAAAAGAATGTACAATATAGCATCCATAGGTGAGTATGAATCATAAGATTGCATTCTTATAGCTGGGTTGATGTGGTTTTGACCCATTTGTTTAGCTACAACAATATCATTAGTGTATAAGTAAATGATGCATCTGGACAACACAGAAGCACAATAGAGCCAATCAGTGTTGTCACCCATTCTTATAGTTGGGTGTAAAATCTAGACAAACAACCAAATCTTTAGTAAGCTATTCTGACAAAAAATCTTCTAGGAGAGACAAC
The DNA here is from genome assembly GCF_018294505.1 of Triticum aestivum. NCBI lineage: Eukaryota > Viridiplantae > Streptophyta > Magnoliopsida > Poales > Poaceae > Triticum > Triticum aestivum. Next base: position 168,119,398 of record NC_057810.1, read on the forward strand.
TATTGGCATATACCAGACTAATTTACAGCCATATCATCATCAGAATTTAACTAAAGGATGAATCTGCATGACAAGGAAGCGCCTCATAGTGTCAATCAGAAACACCACAAAATAATCAAAAGAAAGATCATATGTATAATCAATCAGTAGAAACATGATCATACTTATCGAGCAATGGAACAAGAAAAGGAACACTTTCTTTAGTGAGTATAAGTTTTTGCTATGAAGTGTCGTACAGCAACATACATACGATGATATGGAAACGGGCACACAGGAAACGACATTTTATAAAAACAACAGTACAAAGATACGACAAGTATGTATAAATAATTAATAAAATGCATGCAAAGAAGACAACAAATAATCAATGCCTACGATGAAATGAGATCAAGATATTGCCCCATTTGTTGACTGAATGATCATTAATTTCCCCAACAACATAACTGAATATCTCTTGTGTCTGTATATCATTGAACTTACTCCCTGGCCAGCAAAGCAGCAATATCAGCAGGTCAGCCACAACAAGGAAAACAGTCAGTTTAGAACAAAGCAAGATACAAGCATTATACAAATATATATACAACAAAGCATCGGCATCAGGACATCAGCGGCTCAACACCCAACGACAAAGCACCCAGCAGCAAGGTAGCAAGCACACACACATCATAGATGTAATAAGCTCGACAGGAGGACCAGGTAGAGCTGGGATTCAGAGGAAGTAAGCTTGCCAGGGAAGGGATTCCTGGCTGCAGTGGTGGAGTTGACGCACGGTTTGGCTTGAGACGACAGCAGGGTGACTCTAGGCAGCGGCTAGCGAATCAAGGCGGCGGCATGGACAATTTGTAAGGTGATTTATAATTTCTTCACAACATATATTTTGTCCAATGAAGGAAAGTAAGTACCTTCCAAAAATGTTTGCACACCACAAGGAAGTATGTAAAGTATAACTCCTACAATCCAGACAACGATTTCAGAGCCATAGTTGTGCTTTAATGCCTCTGGGAGCATGTAGTATGGACGGGCTAGAACTTTAGTAAACCGCTCACCTGCACATAGAAGCCTTGATCTGTGAGAAGCATTTATGCAAACACATGTTGTGCGACTTGTTCCACTGATCAAAGCAAACCAGAAAAAAGAGGAGAAAATTCAGCAACCTGCAAGCTGAAGATGAGCAGAAACAGATACCACATGGACGCCCTCTTCTGCCCTGCACTGCATCCCTCTGTCTCGGCCAGCTTCGGGTGTCCACTATTCAGCCACCGTTGTTTTTCCATGATCCCTGTTGCCGGCTCCATTTTATGCTCTGCTGCAAGGCCTTGTCATTTTGTCAAGCACAGAGTACATAAACCAAATATTATGTAGAAGCATATATAGATAGAAAGGAAAACTAACCTTGGATTGAAAATCCTGAGGGAGGAAGAATGGAAGGCACCTGACTGAAGTGGCCCGTGGCGCATCAGTAGCAGGGCCGAGTTGTCTTCTTTGCTGTCTATGTCTTCCCCATCTTCCTCACCATGGATCACTCAACTAGCTCCAAAGAAGAGGAGATGGTGAGAAGAGAAGGGAAGGAGATGCCGGCCAATGACCATCTCCCATCTACCGCTGCACGTCCCTCTCCTCTTTCCTCTCTCCTTCTCCCTCCTCTCCTTCCTTCTCTCTTCCCCATCTTCCTTCTCTCCTTCAAGGACCGGTCCATGGCCCTGTCATCCATGAGTTAACCATGGCATGCTGGAGCAGCAGGCACCATGCAACGCGAGAGAAGAGGGAGTCAAGGGCGCATATCTGGTCGACAGAGTGGCGGGCACGACAAGGCCGACCCGAGGACCTTGCAAGGCGCTGGATCTCGTCGGTGGCAGATCTCTTGGTGCTACGGCTGGTGATGATGGAGGAGGAGCGGCAAATCTCCTGTTGTAGCGGTCGGTGATGAGGGAGATGATGCGACAATGTGGCGAGGGAGTGAGGAGGGAGGGGTTAAGGGTGTGGCTGCTGGGGACTGGGGGCTATGGTTCATGCCCACGCCCAACCACAGGCCCGCACGTCCCCACGACACCGCGCGCGCACGCGGCGCGACAGGAGAGGCTGCCCCGCGCACACGAAAAACTCACACCCAGCCAATCGGAGCCAACCCGAGCCCACATGTCATACCCCATTCAGGATCTACCACGCGGTGAAAACGACACAGATGAATTCCCAGCAAGGATCTAATGGCCAGCAGCGAAAAAAGACCGCGTTGACCAGGATCGAACGGCTAGGAAGGATGCAAATCAGGGGAGCCTCCTCCATGCGAGTTGGCTAGACTCTTTAATGGTTTAAATAAGTCATTTTTACCTAGAAAAAAATAAGAGGAGGACATTCGGGATGAAGCACCGCCGGGTCAAGGCGGAACTTGGACAGGAGCACTTTTGCCCTCCGGTGGAGCGATTCGGCCGGGGGAACTTCCCTCCAGGAGGGGGAAATCATCGTCATCATCATCACCAACAACTCTCCCATCTTGGCGAGGGCCATCTTCATCAACATCTTCACAGCACCAACTCCTCTGAAACCCTAGTTCATCTCTTGCCTTCAATCTTTGTATCAAAACTATAGATTGGTGCCCGTGGGTGACTAGTAGTGTTGATTACGTCTTGTAGTTGATTACAATAAGGTTTATTTGGTGGAAGATTATATGTTCAGATCCATTATGCTATTCAATACCCCTCTGTTCTTGAGCATGTTTATTGTTTGTGAGTAGTTACTTTCGTTCTTGAGGTCATGGGAGAAATCATGTTGCAAGTAATCATGTGAACTTGATATGTGTTCGATATTTTGATGGCATGTATGTTGCCATTCTCTTAGTGGTGTCATGTGAACGTCGACTATAGGACACTTCACCATATTTGGGCCTAAGGGAATGCATGGTGGAGTATTAAATAGATGGTGGGTTGTGAGAGTGACAGAAACTTAAACCCTAGTTTATGCACTATTCTATAAGGGACCGATTGAATCCTAGAGTTTAATGCTATGGTTAGAATTTATTCTTAATACTTTTCTCGTAGTTGCGGATGCTTGCGTGAGGGTTAATCATAAGTAGGAGGTTTGTTCAAGTTAGAACAGCACCTAAGCACTGGTCCACCCACATATCAAATTATCAAAGTAGTGAACACAAATCAAACCAACATGATGAAAGTAACTAGATGAAATTCCCGTGTACCCTCAAGAACACTTTACTTATCATAAGAAACCGTTTTGGCATGTCCTTTGCCTCAAAAGGATTGGGCTACCTTGCTGCACTTTTGTTACTACTATTGTTACTCGCTCGTTACAAATTATCTTGCTACCAAACTACTATGCTACTTACAATTTTAGCACTTGCAGACATTACCTTGCTGAAAACCACTTGTAATTTCCTTCTGCTCCTCGTTGGGTTCGACCCTCTTACTTATCGAAAAGAGCTACAATTGACCCCATATACTTGTGGGTCATCAAGGCTATTTTCTGGCGCCGTTGCCGGGGAGTGAAGTGCCTTTGGTAAGTGGAATTCGGTAAGGAAACACTTATATAGTGTGCTGAAATTTATTGTCACTTGTTACTATGGAAAACAATCCTTTGAGGGGTTTGTTCGGGGTATCTTCACCTCGCTCAGAACCACAATTAGTTATCCTCAACCTACTGCACCTACTGAAAATATTGAATATGAAATCCCTTCGGGTATGAGAGAACAACTGCTAGCTAATCCTTATGCAGGAGATGGAACTGAACATCCTGATATGCACATGATACATGTGGAACAAATTTGTGGATTGTTTAATCTTACAGGTTTACCCAGGGATGAAGTTATGAAAAAGGTTTTTCCTTTATCTTTGAAGGGAAAATCATTGGCATGGTATAGGCTATGCGATGATATTGGATCATGGAATTGGAATCGTTTGAAATTGGAGTTCCATCAAAAAAAAATGTGCATCTAGTTCATCGTGATCATAATTATATATACAATTTTTGGCCTCGTGAAGGAGAAAGTATAACTCTAGCTTGGGGGAGGCTTAAATCGATGTTATATTCATGCCCCAATCATGAGCTCTCAAGAGAAATTATTATTTAGAATTTTTATGCTCGGCTTTCTCGTAATGATCAAACCATGCTAGATACTTCTTGGGCTGGTTCTTTTATGAAGAAAACTATTGAATTCCAGTGGGATCTTTTGGAAAGAATTAAACGCAACTCTGAAGATTGGGAACTTGACGAAAGTAAAGAGTCAGGTATAAAGCTTAAGTATGATTGTGTCAAACTTTTATGGATATCGATGCTTTTCAAAACTTTAGCACTAAATATGGACTTGACTCTGAAATAGTAGCCTCTTTTTGTGAATCATTTTCTACTCATGTTGAACTTCCTAAAGAGAAGTGTGTTAAATATCACCCACATATTAAAGATGAAATTAAAGAACCAACACCAGTTAAAGAAGAAACTATACTTTATAATGTTGATCCAGTTGTTCCTTCTCCTTATATTGAGAAACCACCTTTCCATGTTAGGATAAAAGAACATGCTAAAAATTCAACTGTGGTTAACAAAAGCTATGTTAGAACACCTAAACCTGATGAACAAATTAAAGTAGAACCTAGCATTGCTATGGTTAAAGATCTCTTAGAATAAGATATGGATGGGCATGTTATTTACTTCTGTGAAGAAGCTGCTAGAATTGTTAAACCTGAGGGGAAAGATAAAAATAGACCAGTTGTTGGCTTGCCTGTTGTTTCAGTTAAAATAGGAGATCATTGTTATCATGGTTTATGTGACATGGGTGCTAGTGTGAGTGCCATTCCCCACTCCTTATATGAAGAAATTAGAGATGAAGTAGCACCTGCTGAATTAGAAGACATAGATGTTACTATTAAACTTGCTGATAGGGATACTATATCACCCATTGGGATTCTTAGAGATGTTGAAGTCTTGTGTGGAAAGATAAAATACCCTACTGATTTTCTTGTTCTTACCACCCCACAAGATAAATTTTGTCCCATTATATTTGGTAGACCTTTCTTGAACACCGTCAATGCTAAAATAGATTGTAAGAAACAAACTGTCGATGTTAGCTTTGGTGATGAATCTCATGAGTTTAATTTTTCCAAGTTTAGTAGAAATCATCATGAAAAAGAATTGCCTAGTAAGGATGAATTAAGGGATAATTAATTTCATGCCCCTAGTTGTGTCCCACTTGGCAGGTTAGCCCTTAGTTTTCAAAAACCCTCGATTTTGCCCAAGCCTGTTCGCTCCTCGTATGAATTTGCCCTTTTGTCACGTTTCCGTCCAGTTAGTGTTGTTTGACCGTGTGTTGACCGTCTATGGACTTTCCGATGGACCATTTTGCCCCTCCTTTATTACTCTTTCCGCAGACACTTCCAAGTGGGACGATCACCGAAAAAACCATCCCATATCCTCTCTTCCTTCTCTCCCGTCGGTCAAACCCTAGCCCCAGATCACATTCCCTCTCCCAAATCTTAACCCCCGTGCACCACCCTCAGTGCTCCGCCGCCATGGTTTGGTGCAAGGCCACAAAGCAACCAGCCACGTTGGCGCCCGCGTGCGGGTCAATCCAACCGAGCTCGTCGGTGGCCAACCTCGTCGGAGTAAGCATGCAGGTCTGCTGGGCTCGTCCCCTCAGAACAGTCTCCTTGCTTTCTCCCTTTCCCTTTCTCTGTAAACTCACCTCGCTCTCTTTTATCTGCCATGAGGAACCGATGACCATCGCCGTTCTTCACCACCATCGGAATGCCACTACATCCACCTGGGTTGGCGCCGCCGGTCATCGACTCTGGCCTCTAGATCCAACCTGTCCTTGAGGGGATCTGCCCGCCATCGCCCCGCCGGAGATCCCCAATGTCTGCTACTACCAACGCCATCCCCTGCATCGAGCCCCAGATCCAGCCTGTCCTCACCGGGATCCGCCCGCCATCGGAGTAAGCATGCAGGCCATCCCCTGCATCAAGCTGTTGCTCGAGCTCATCCTCCTTCTTTCTTCTCACGAGGAGGATTTCATGAGCTCCGGCTAGATATCTGCAATGGCTGCGTCCCCGTTGACCCTCCTCCATGCCAACGTTGGCCATCCTCCACCGACGCCTCCCGCTAGCCCAGATCCATAGCGCCTCGAGGAAGGCCAGCGGGGATTCGGTTAATGATGGGGACACGGATCTCGTCGATGGCCAATTTAGGCGGCGGTCGGGGACCCACAGCAGTGAGAGATGGTGGAGGAGGGTGGCACGCGCCTTCCCTGGGCCTCCTTCGACGCTGCAGTTGCGGTTTCCAAGCGCCTGGCGAGCTCTGACGCCGATTCCATTTGCTATGGCGAGTTCATCCTCATCCTACAGAGGGTGTCCTTTAAATTGTTGACTTGACGTTTTTTAACACTTGACACAATGTAATTAGCTTGTATAGCTGGCAACTATGGACTAGTGATTAAATATATTCGAGATGAGACCGACCTTAAGTAGGAGTACTGATTTGTGTTAATTAATGGTGTTTTATTTAGTTTATGTGGTGTTAATTATTGCTTAAACAAGTAATGCAAAATTGATATTATGTTTACAACATGGCTGTGTCCATTAGAGATATTTGGTCCATTGTGGGTCCCACATGATAGTGAGAAGAGAGAGGAGAGAGGGATGTTTTCTGAGTGATGGGTCCCATTTGGAAGTGTCTAGTGAGAGAGTGAGGAAACAGGGGCAAAAATGTCCAATGAAAAGTCCATAGACGGTCAACACATGGTCAAATGGCACTAACTGGATGGAAATGTGATGGAAGGGCAAAACCATAAGAGGAGCAAGCGTGCTTGGGCAAAATCAAGGGTTTTTGAAAACTAGGGGTAAACCTGCCGAGGGTGACCCAACTAGGGGTATAAAATCAATTATCCCATGAATTAATTGGTCTTGCTTCTATTGTTGTGCCACCTACTGATCCTTTAGAACAATACTTGCTAGACCATGAGAATGATTTACATATGCATGAAAGAAATGAAATAGATAAGATCTTCTTTGAACAATGTCCTCTGCTTAAACACAATTTCCTATTGAAACCCTTGGAGGTCCTCCTCCGCCTAAGGGTGACCCTGTGTTTGAATTAAAACCTTTGCCAGACACTTTGAAATATGCTTATCTTGATGAAAAGAAGATATATCCTGTTATTATCAGTGCTAACCTTTCAGAACATGAAGAAGAAAGATTATTGAAAGTTCTAAGGAAGCACTGAGATGCTATTGGGTATACGCTTGATGATTTAAAGGGCATTGGTCCCACTCTATGTCAGCACAAAATTAATATGGAACCTGATGCTAAACCAGTTGTTGATCATCAACGTCGGTTAAATCCAAAGATGAAAGAAGTGGTAAGAACTGAAATATTAAAACTATGGAAGCAGGTATCTATCCTATAGTGACAGTAAATGGGTAAGTCATGTTCATTGTGTCCCTAAGAAGGGACGTATTACTGTTGTTCCTAATGATAAGAATGAGCCCATTCCACAAAGAATCGTCACGGGCTATAGAATGGTTATTGATTATAGAAAATTAAATAAATCTACTAGAAAAGATCATTACCCTCTGCCTTTTATTGATCAAATGTTAGAAATACTATCTAAGAACACACATTTTTGCTTCCTTGATGGATACTTTGATCAAGAAAAGACCACTTTTACTTGTCCTTTTGGAATTTTTGCTTATATACTATGCCTTTCGGTTTATGTAATGCACATGCTACCTTTCAAAGATGTACGACTACTATATTCGCTGATTTTTTTGAAAAGATTGTTGAGGTTTTCATGGATGACTTTTCTGTTTATGGGAAGTTTTTGGATGATTGTTTAAGAAATCTTGAGCGAGTTTTGCAGAGGTGTGAACAAACAAATCTTGTCTTGAATTGGGAGAAGTGCCACTTTATGGTTAATGAGGGCATTGTCTTGGGTCATAAAATTTCTGAAAGAGGTATTGAAGTGGACCAAGCTAAGGTTGATGCGATTGGGAAAATGCCATGTCCTAAGGACATCAAAGGTATTCGTAGTTTCCTAGGTCATGCTGGTTTCTATAGAAGATTTATTAAAGACTTCTCTAAAATATCTAGGCCTATTACTAATCTTTTGCAAAAGGATGTTCCTTTTGTTTTTTATGATGATTGTTTATAAGCCTTTGAAACACTCAAGAAAGCCTTAATTTCTGCACCTATTGTTCAACCACTTGATTGGAACTTGCCTTTTGAAATTATGTGTGATGCTAGTGATTATGCTGTTGGGGTTGTTCTAGGACAAAGAGTTGATAACAAGTTGAATGTTATTCATTATGCTAGTAAAACCCTAGATAGTGCTCAAAGGAATTATGCCACTACTGAAAAAGAATTTTTAGCAGTGGTGTTTGCTTATGATAAATTTAGACCTTATATTGTTGATTCCAAAGTAACTGTTCACACAGACCATGCTGCTATTAAATATCTTATGGAAAAGAAAGATGGTAAGCCTAGACTTATTCGTTGGGTTCTCTTGTTACAAGAATTTAATTTACATGTTATTGATAGAAAAGGAGTTGAGAACCCCGTAGTAGATAACTTGTCTAGGCTTGAAAATGTGCTTGATGAACCACTACCTATTGATGATAGTTTTCCTGATGAGCAGTTAGCTGCAATAAATATTGCTAATAGTACTCCTTGGTATGCTAATTATGCTAATTACATTGTTGCTAAATATTTACCTCCTAGCTTTACATGCCAACAAAAGAAAAAAATTCTTCTATGATTTAAGACATTACTTTTGGGATGACCCACATCTTTATAAAGAAGGAGTTGATGGTATTGTTAGACGTTGTGTACCTGAGCATGAACAGGGACAAATCCTATGGAAATGTCACTCCGAAGATTATGGAGGGCATCACGCTAGAGATAGAACTGCTCACAAGGTATTGCAATCTGGATTTTATTGGCCTACTCTCTTCAAGGATGCCCGCAAGTTTGTCTCATCTTGTGATGAATGCCAAAGAATAGGTAATATCGGTAAGCGTCAAGAAATGCCTATGAATTATTCACTTGCTGTTGAACCATTTGATGTTTGGGGATTTGATTACATGGGACCTTTTCCTTCCTATAATGGGTATACACATATTTTGGTCGCTGTTGATTATGTTACTAAATGGGTAGAAGCTATTCCAACTAGTAGTGTTGATCACAATACCTCTATTAAAATTCTGAAGGAAGTTATTTTCCCAAGGTTTGGTGTCCCTGGATATTTAATGGCTGATGGTGGTTCACATTTTATTCATGGTGCTTTCCGTAAAATGCTTACCAAGTATGATGTTAACCACGGAATTGCATCACCTTATCATCCTCAGTCTAGTGGTCAAGTTGAACTTAGCAATAGGGAAATAAAATTAATCTTGCAAAAGACTGTCAATAGGTCCAGGAAGAATTGGTCTAAGAAATTAGATGATGCACTTTGGGCTTATAGAACAGCATATAAAAATCCTATGGGTATGTCTCCTTATAAAATGGTTTATGGAAAAGCTTGTCATTTGCCTCTTGAGTTAGAACATAAAGCATACTGGGAAATTAAAGAACTCAACTATGATTTCAAACTTGCTGGTGAAAATAGGTTATTTGATATTAGCTCTTTAGATGAATGGAGAACCCAGGCTTATGAAAATGCAAAATTGTTCAAAGAGAAAGTTAAAAGATGGCATGACAAAAGAATCCAAAAGCATGAGTTCAAAGTCGGAGAATATGTTCTTTTGTACAATTCTCGTTTTAGATTTTTTGCAGGAAAGCTCCTCTCGAAATGGGAAGGCCCATATGTCATCGAGGAGGTCTACCGGTCTGGAGCCGGTAATATAAATAATTTCGAAGGCACTAACCCGAAGGTTGTCAACGGACAATGAATAAAGCATTATATCTCAGGTACGCCTATCAATGTTGAAAGTAATATTATCCAAACTTTGACACCGGAAGAACACATAAAAGAGTCCTTCTGGAACACTCCAGAATCATCAAAATAAGGAGGTAAGTAATATGGTAAGTAAACGGTCTTCGAAAAATCCACAAAAATATTTTTTGTTAGTTCTGGAATATTTTAGAATTTTCGAAATAAAGAAACTCCTAGGAAACGTCCCCTGGTGGGCACAAGACACAAGGGCGCGCCAGGCATGCCTGGTGCGCCCAGGTGGGTTGTGCTCATCTGGGGCACCTTCCGGACTCTATTTTGCTTCTATGTACTTATCCTGCAAGATAAAACATTTTATAAATACTTCACGAACTTTTTAACCACCGTATCACGAAGAAATCCTCTGTTCTCTTTTCTTGCTGTTTCTGGTCAGATATATCAAGCAAGGAAACTACCGTAAATCCATCCATGCTAACAATTGAAGCATTGTTGGCCGAGGAGGAGGAAGAAGCTTCTTCACCACCAGAGGAGAACTGAGTATAGGGTATGGGCTCTCCCCTTGGCTTCCGCCAAGCTTGGGGGAGGTGCCCCGGTATCGTATCATCCCGCTCTCCTTTTGCTTTTACTTATCTCAGTATGATCTTTTTGCTTTATATGAAATAAAGTCAGTTCGATCATTTCTTATTTGAGAGTCTGCTTAGCGATCAATCCTCGTAGTCGTGTGCAAGTTATATAATAAAGTTAGTTCGAGTTTGCTTTCTATACTTTCATGTTGCAAATAAAGAAAAGGAATAAGAAAGGAAGAAAATTAAATAAATAAAAGAAAGGAGATAAATCAATAAGGTCATATACTAAACCTATGGTAGGTGATAGCACCACATAAGGAAAAAGTATAAGTAGGAAATTTTATTAGAGATTGACAAACATAGCATTAGTCAATGATGCAACTCATGAAAGAATTAATAAGGGAAGAGAAGATTCACATATAAATATACTATCCTAGAAATCTTTTGTGATTGTGAACCCTTATCAAAATATTATATGCCAAAATTGTTGATGTTGGACAAGGAAGACAACTTAATGATTTATGTATATTTATATTCACATAGAAGTCATATTATCATAGATCCTTTAACATATGATGCTTGCCCCCTATCTTTGCTAGCCAAAATTTTCGCACCAAGTAGAGATACTACTTGTGCATCCAAAACCCTTAAACCCAAATCTTTTTCAAGTGTCCACCATACCTACCTATGGATTGAGCAAGATCCCTCAAGTAAGTTGTCATTGGTGTAAAAATGCAATAACATTGCTTCTAAATATGTGAGATCATTTAGTGTAAGAGAAAATTGAGCATTGTATGAACTTGGATGACAAAGAATAAAAGCGACAGACTGCATAATAAAGGTTGTCATCTTAAGGGGCAATACAATGTGACGTTCTCTTACACTAAGGGATTGAGCATGCAAACAAATAAGCGCATGGAAACCTATGCTTACCTGTGCGAAGGGCCTATCTTTTACTTTTATGTATTTACTTTTATGCAAAGATTCAAAGTTTTCCTTCTATTCTTTTTTTTCTCTTTTGGCAAGCATCATGTGGTGAGGAAAGATCTAGGCACATATGTCCAGTTGAATATAGATAACATGAGTTATTATTGTTGAAATCACCCTTGAGGTGAGTATGTTGGGACGCGAAATTATGAGCCCCTGTCTTTCTAGGTGTACGGTTGAAATGTTTTGCTCATGGGTACGAGGTGAGTGTTAGCAATCATAGAAGACTATATGATGGTTGAGTATGTGGACTTGCTAGAAGGCTCCGACACGTGACTCTTCCTGAAAAGATGATGAATTGTAGTTGCAAAGTTGACCGAGAGCATAGTTTGTTGGTTTTTAATAAAGTTTTTGCTTTATACTTTGATTATGTGATGAACTGTTACTTATTCATGGGGAGTATATATGCAAGATTCAATGATAAAAGTCCTATGTTAAATTTTTGATGTTGTTATAATAATCAACATGATGCTTCTATGTCCGCATTTTTGTTTCTATTGACACCTCTCTCTCAAAGCATGTGGACATGTTTTTCGATTTCGGTTTTCGCTTGAGGACAAGCAAGGTCTAAGCATGGGGGAGTTGATACGTCCATTTTGCATCATGTTTTCTTACTGTTATTTATAATGTTTTTATCCATAATAATGCTTTTTGGAGTAATTCTAATGCCATTTCTCTCATAATTTGCAAGGTATACAGCAAGAGGGGGAATTCTGGCAGCTGGAAATCTGGACCTGAAAAAGCTACGTTGGGCTACCTATTCTGTACAACTCCATGCAAGTTGAACTTCCATAGGGAATTTTTATGGATTATTTAAGAAATATTGGAGAAAATATCTACCAAAGGGGGCCCACCAGGTGGGCACAACCCACCTGGGCGCGCCCTGGTGGGTTGCGCCCTCCTCGGCCCACCTCCGGTGCCCATCTTCTAGTATATAAGTCTTTTTTGCCTAGAAAAAATAAAAGGAGGACATTCAGGATGAAGCGCCTCCGTCTTGAGGTGGAACTTGGGTAGGAGCACTTTTTCCCTCTGGTGGAGCGATTCTGCCGGGGGACCTTCCCTCCCAGAGGTGGAAATCATCGTCATCATCATCACCAACAACTCTCCCATCTTGGGGAGGGCCATCTTCATCAACATATTCACAGCACCAACTCCTCTCAAACCCTAGTTCATCTCTTGCGTTCAATCTTTGTATCAAAACTATAGATTGGTGCATGTGGGTCACTAGTACTGTTGATTACATCTTGTAGTTGATTACTATATGGTTTATTTAGTAGAAAATTATATGTTCAGATCCATTATGCTATTCAATACCTCTCTGATCTTGAGCATGTTTATCATCTGTGAGTAGTTACTTTCGTTCTTGAGGTCACGGTAGAAATCATGTTGCAAGTAATCATGTGAACTTGATATGTGTTTGATATTTTGATGGTATGTATGTTGCCATTCTCTTAGTGGTGTCATGTGAACGTCGAATACATGACACTTCACCATATTTCGGCATAAGGGAATGCATTGTGGAGTAGTAAATAGATGGTGGGTTGCGAGAGTGACAGAAACTTAAACCCCAGTTTATGCACTATTCCGTAAGGGACCGATTGGATCCTAGAGTTTAATGTTGTGGTTAGAATTTATTCTTAATACTTTTCTCGTAGTTGCGGATGCTTGCGGGAGGCTTAATCATAAGTAGGAGGTTTGTTCAAGTAAGAACAGCACCTAAGCACCGGTCCACCCGCATATCAAATTATCAAAGTAGCGAACACAGATCAAACCAACATGATGAAAGTAACTAGATGAAATTCCCGTGTACCCTCAAGAACACTTTACTTATCATAAGAAACCATTTTGGCATGTCATTTGCCTCAAAAGGATTGGGCTACCTTGCTGCACTTTTGTTACTACTATTGTTACTCGCTCGTTCCAAATTATCTTGCTACCAAACTACTCTGCTACTTACAATTTTAACACTTGCAGACATTACCTTGCTGAAATTCACTTGTCATTTCCTTCTGCTGCTCGTTGGATTCGACACTCTTATCGAAAAGAGGTACAATTGACCACATATACTTGTGGGTCATCAGCGCGGAGGGGCGGGGCTGCCGGGGCGGGGCCGGGGCAGCCTCGCGGTGCGGGCGGGGCGGCGAGGCGGCCCGGGCCGACGCGGGCGGGGGTGGCGCCGCGAGGCACCACGGACAGGGCGGCGAGACGAGCTGGGGTGGCGGGATGGGGCGGGTGGCCGGGGCGGCGAGGCGGCCTGGGGCGGCAGGGCATGGCGGGGCGTGGCGGGGGCACGGGGTTGGGACAAGGAAGGGAGAAAGACATGGGGAGAGAGGGGCAGGGTTGGGTGTTTTGTTAGATAGGGCATGGCTCTTTGTCGTTCGCTAGCAGACGACAAAGAGTCTAGCTAACGGACGTTAGTTAGGCCACTTTCTTTGTCGTCTGCTAGCGGACGGCAAAGAAAGTGGCCGTTAGGTGGCTATGGTCAGCGGTCCACCCTGCCTCTTTGTCGTGAGCTAGCGGATGGCAAAGGTTCTATGCCATCAGCTAGCTGACAGCAAAGGTATTGCGGATGGCAAACAATTTCTTTTCCGTCAGCTGCTTATTTGTCGTCCGTTTTCCTCAAGCTGATGGCAAAGACCGCCTTTCCCATCAGTTAGCTGATGGCAAAGTTCCTGATTCTAGTAGTGTTGCCAACCCGGCCCTGTTTCCAAGTGAGCATGCATGATTAGATTGTACTTTATGCTTTGAGTGGACAGTAACCAGTAGCAAGGCCATATGTACAGTACCCTATAACCAACGTGTAGTGATGCTTAAATGATATTTAACAGGGGCTACTAGGGAAGGTCTTATAGGTGAACTCACGTTAGTGGCGGGTGCAATGTCGCACCTACCATTGATAATCTGAAAATTACCAGTGGCGCGCACAAAAATCCGCCCGCCACTGCTATCGGCTTGTAGTGGCAGGCGCCAGCTTGCGCCCACCACTTGTAATAAGTATCCATATTTACCGAGGGACAAATGTTACCAGTGACGAGCACAAACTGAAGCCCACCACTGGTAGTTGAGTTAACAGTGGCGGTCAGCAATACGGGCCCGCCACTGGTATTTTTTGGTTCCGTAGCAAATCTATGTAAAAACAGAAGTGATAGGCAGTAATTCATGCTCGCCACTATATAGTAGTGGCAAGCTTAATATGGCACCCATCACTTCATTTTTTCTGACCCGCCCAGGAAACCACAAAGGCCCATCAAAATCTTTCAAGAGATAACCCTTCTATCTGTCAAAAAAAGATAAAAGAAACAAAAGCTAACCCTAAGAGGGTGTTTGTTTCCAGGGACTTATTGTCTTAGGGACTTAAAAAAGTCCCTATAAGTCCCATCTAAACCAAACAAGAGGGACTTATAGGGACTTAAAGTGGGCATTTGAGACTTATGAAATAAGACTCGGGAGGGACTTATAGGGACTTATAGTTGTAATATGGTCTTATAGGGACTTATAAGTCCCAGGAACCAAACAGGTAGGGACTTTTTAGGGACTTGAGACTTATATAAGTTGGGACTAAAATAAGTCCTAGAACTTATGAACCAAACAAGCCAATCACGTCCGTCTCCTTCTCTCCAGCCGCCACACCTCTCGTATCTCTCCTCTCGAACCCCTCGTGTCTAGCCGCCAGATACTTCATTGTACCACCCCTCCCTATGGATCCCTGCCTACTTTGATCTACCGCGAGCAGCAGCGCCCGGCAACTGGCTCGTGGTCGCCCTGCAGCCCGGTGGCGGGCGCTCCTGGTCGTGCTCCCCAAAAGTGGCAGGAGAGAGAGATAGATCCATCGATCGAGCATCCGGATATGGAGATCCCGAGCCTATCATCGCCACCTAGCCCCGCAAGGAACCAGTTCATGTACAACAACTCCCATGCTACGACCACGCTTGTGCGCTGCTCCACATTGCTGCGGGAGGTCGCCGGAGAAGACGGTGCCGCTATTGTGCCCGGCCTCTCACCACTTTGTATGTGCGCGCGTCGCCTCACCCACGTCCACCACGCCTCCCTGGTTATCCCCACCCTCGGCCACCAATTCCACTCCACCCCTTTCCTTTTCTTTTCCTGTATGTATGAATGAAATTCCCTACTACACCCTTCGTCCGAAAAAGCAAGATGTGAGCGCAGTACAAATGATATTTTGCAAAAAAGTCCTCGTAGTTTTAAACCTCTGAAAAATAGGCCTCTATCTTCTTCCTTTGCCCTCTGCCCGTCCCCCGCATGTCGCCACGGTGAGCTGCCATCGAATTCCTCCATGCACAATGCGGTGCCCACGAGCAGGTCATGCGCCACCTAGGAGCCCGCCCACTAGCCCACCAAAAAGCAGGACCCCCGCCGCCTACCCACAAGCAAGAACTCCGTCGCCTACCCACGAGTAGGACTGTCGCCACCCAAGACACAGCTCACAGCCCCCGATTTCGCAACTCACGGTTGCCGGATGGTGTTAGTGGTGGTGGTGGGAGACACCAATGCCCCCCAATCCCCTCCCCCACCTCTGCTACTGATGGCTGCTACTCCAATCCTCGTCCCGGCCCCTGCCTCTGCTGGTACTGGTCAATTGTCCTCCTGTTGTTGTCCTCTGTTTCAGTTTTAGTTAACAGATCCTGAAATTAAATTGACACAATATTTTCAATTATCCTCCTCGTTCTGATCCAATCCTCTATTTCAATTAACGAGTCCTTCAATTAAATTGACAGGTCATAGGAGATGTTAAATGTTAAATTGTTCTCCTGTTGTTGTCCAATTATCCAATTTATGCTTCAAATAGTGCACAATAGTAAACTAAAAACTATAGTTGGTCACTATTCTCCTGCTACTCTTGTTGTTCTCCTCCTCCTGCTACTCGATTGGCGATAATCTGTTAACTTGTCCTCCTCCTGCTGTTGTTGGATTGGCAATATCTCTTGGTTTTTTTTCACTATTCCAAACTGAAACTTATAGTAAACTAAATTTAGTACTCCAATTCTTGCTGCAATAAACTGAAGTGTTTCTTGCTGCAACGATATGTAGAGCAATAGGAGTACTCCAATGTTACCTCAAACTGAAAATTTAATAGGAGTACACTGATCACTTAGAACAATAGGATTAAACTGAAATGTACTCCAGTTGTCATCCAGTAGGTTCATTGTTAGGTTCATCTAATAGGAGTATTTCTTGTAGGAAACTGAAAACATTCAGTACTCCAATGTTATCTCAAATAATGTTCAGATTATAAATAAAGAGTGCATGATTGTACCAAAAAGAATATATCAAATTCACTGTTAATTTGGAGTAGATCAAAATCAGAGAACCAAGAGTTCAAAACTTAGTGCATTGATCCTAGGCTGATGTTGATTATTCTTTGTACTCAAAATTTTCTACTCCTATCAGTCCAACAATGTTTTTGTTAAAAAAAATTGAATAAATGTATTACTGATCAAGTGTTTCAGAACTTCAAAACACTTAGAACACTTGCATGTTCTGTAATTTCAAACACAACTGATCATGTACTCTGAACAAATGTTACAATGTTGATTAAAAATCAGTTAACTTTTGACTAGCAATAGTAGGCTATCAAGTACTCTAGGGCTTTGCTGCAAAAGAGATGCAATAATACATTTATTCTGGAGTGATTTCTCATTGTATTACAGTAATTAGTTGATTAAAATAAGTATGTCCTTAACATAAGGAAAACTTGATTTTGGTTAATTGAATAACATCCTAGTAACATCAGCATTAGCCCACATGCTTTGCAGCAACATTGCTAGTTTGCCTACAACATTGCTAGTACTCATGTTACTTCTGCTAGTTACTAGTTTTGCTGCTTATTCTTTCCTTGCATTTATATTCTTACAGAAAATTTGCCTACTCCAGTTAGAGCAAAGTGTTATGAATGAAATTGAAAATTCAGTTAGGAAAGTGTACAAATATTACTACAAGCACAAGCAATACTAACATTACACTAAACATGCCTGATTAGTTGAGGACCAGGAGTATAATGTTTGATGCCCACATCAACAATTTATGCCAACATTACACTGAATTAGTTAAAATGATCATGTTCAGTATGCCTCTTGTAAATAATTCAGTAAACAATGGTTTATTTTTAGTAAATAATCAATAAATAGTGCCAGCATCAACTAGGTTTATTTTCCCTTTAAAGGATTCAGTAAATAATGGTTTATTTCCAAATTATATGCATGAGTAGTTTAAACTTCATGATCATGGCCAAGTTTAAACTAAGCATGCTGGAAATGGTGCCATGGAAGCCATTCTAGAAATGGTGCCATGGCAGCCTTTGTTGGTGCCATGGCATCCTCATATACTATTTTTTCTGTGTGCTCTTGTTATGATTATATGCTAACCATTCATTTTTTGTATACTCTTGTTATGAGTACATATAGGAGCGCACAAGTATGGATTTGAACTTGATAGCTCAAGAGGAAGAAGGTGATGCTATGGATTTGAACTTGATGGCTTAAGGGGTATATGAATCTCAACAAGATGAACAAGCTCAACAAGGTGATGCTATGGATTTAAACTTGATTCCTCAAGAGGAAGAAGGTGATGCTATGGATCTGAACTTGATGGGTAAAGAGGAAGAAGTCGACGCTATTGATTTGAATTGGATGCCTTGGGAGGAGGATGAATCTCAACAAGATGACCAAGCTCAACAAGATGCGGAAGAGGAAGAAGCTCCAAAAGCTCAAGAGGAAGAATCTCAAGAAGCTAATGCACAAGATAATCCAAAAAGTAATGAGTTGTCACACAAGGAGAGGTTTGGTGTTTATTTTGCTTTGCGAGTAATCAAGCTCAAAGATGGATCAGTTCACCTATATGACAAGGTCCTCATTGCAACTCTATGAATGTTCACCTATGAACAGTTAAGAGAATATGGAAAGACGCCAAAAGCCAACTTGCCTTGGGCCAAGAAGTTGATGTTTCAAGAAAGAAGAAGGGGACCAGTGGTAGGAAGATAAAATATCTAGATCTATCGAGAACAGCCACGACCCCACTGAACAAAAGAAGAACAATCTGATCTCTTGCAAGGTGTTCAGGTGTTTCCCGCTCGACCCTACACGATAGGTTTCAATTGCAAGAGCTAAAACGCATCAGGAACACCGTCAAGCCCACCATCAAGCCACATAACAAGATTGCAAGACTTAAGTTCTGCATATCCATGATGGATGAGCAATGGATATCAACTCCCTGGCCTAGTTTCAAGCCAGTGACCAATGACCCGAGTGAAGAATAGTTACTATGTACTGCCCGGAGAACCAGGAACCGAGTGCACTATTGATTACCCACAAGTATATGGGGTCAATTGTAGCCTTTTTGATAAGTAATAGTGTCGAACCCAATGAGGAGCAGAAGGAAATGACAAGTGGTTTTCAGCAAGGTAATGTCTGTAAGTGCTAAAATTGTAAGTAGCAGACTAGTTTGATAGCAAGATATTTTGTAACGAGCAAGTAACGATAGTAGTAACAAAAATGCAGCAAGGTAGCCCAATCCTTTTGAGGCAAAGGACAAGCAAAAACAGCCTCTTATGATAAGCAAAGTGTTCTTGAGGGTACACGGGAATTTCATCTAGTCACTTTCATCATGTTGGCCTAATCCATGTTTGCTACTTTGATAATTTCATATGTGGGTGGACCGGTGCTTAGGTCTTGTTCTTACTTGAACAAACCTCCTACTTATGATTAACCCTCTCGTAAGCATCCGCAACTACGAGAAAAGTATTAAGAATAAATTATAACCATAGCATTAAACTTTTGGATCCAATCGGTCCCTTACGGAATAGTGCATAAACTGGGGTTTAAGCTTCTCTCACTCTCGCAACCCACCATCTAATAACTACTCCACAATGCATTCCCTTAGGCCCAAATATGGTGAAGTGTCATGTAGTCGACGTTCACATGACACCAATAAAGGAATCACAACATTCATATCATCAAAATATCGAACACATATCAAGTTCACATGATTACTTGCAACATGATGTGACAGCGTGGATTTTGCCTTCTCTCTTTTTCTGGACTTTCAGTTGCATTTGCTTTGGATTTGGAGTTTTGAATCAATTCAATTGGACTTGAACACTTGGGCCTACCCGTGATTTTCACCCAAGTGACCCATTCACCTCTAACTCACCTTTCCTTCTCTGAAAAACTCCAACAAAAGCCCAAGGAATATTTTTCATAAAAGAAAAATATTCATTTTCTTCCGTGAAAATCATTTCAGAGAAGTATGCTCCAAAGCAACCCCTAGATTTCTTGCTCCAAAAATCTTGAATAAATTCACAAATATTCTTTGAACCCTAGGGCACCTCACTGAGCAAAAATATTGCATAACTTTTTGTAATATTTTTGTTACGGAAAATCATTTATGTTCTGGATAGAATGATCACTTTGCACAGCAAGTATATTTTTGCTTGATATTTTGGGGCTGATCTTTTTTGAGCTTGATTACCCTCCTAATAGATTGCTAAACCCCAAAGCACAACCCTTAGTTATCACTAAATTTTTCTCAATGAAGCTCACAAGTTTTTGTCCAGAAACTTGCCAGGAAGATAGCCACTCCCACAGTGCACCAACCTTGCAAAACGACCAAAACTAGTAAGAACTAACTACCAGACATGATGTTTGCGCTTAGCAGCCTGATGCCAAAATTCACGTGGTGACCATGTTCGTCCAAGGGGGTTGGCATGCGTCCGATGTGCTCTGCGTTGCGTCGGCTCCTCTATTTCGTGTGTGCTCGCTGCCCAGGCTGCTGCACCTTGCCAAACTGCGCCAACATCTTTGTTTGAACCTCCATAACTCCACCCTGGTGCTCGCCAATGCCAGAGCTCGCCACAGTGAGCACGGGCACGACGCTGCCAAGGCAATAGTGCGCCTGTGCCCCTGTGCTCGTCGCGTACCGTGCTCCTGTGCTCGTCGCAACTCGTCTACATCCCCCGCGTGATCTCCAGCGTCTTCTCCCCCTCTCACTGACGCCATTCGTCGCTGGGCGACCCTCGAGAGAGCTCCTACGAGCTCTCGATCCCTGCCTCGGCCTCGCCTATAAACAGAGCCCCCCCATGCTCGTTTCTCTCCACACACACACACACTCAGCACACCTCCACACTCCCGTAGGAAGCCGCAGCCCGGCCGGGCAGGCCTCTAGCACCGTCCCCGCCCCGAGCTCGTCGGTGATCCCCGTCCTCTGCCCCTCCCTCTCTAGAGCCGCTCGAGCTCAACTGACCACTCCGACGTGTTCGTGGTGATCCACTGGTGCGTGCTGGTGCTGTTGGAGCTGCTGGACTAGCCCTGCTTCGCCGGAACCACCATCTCCGACAAGCTCCACCCGCTGTCGCTGCTGGAGAGCTTCGTTCCGACCCCATCCGGCCACCCCTAGCCACGATATGGGTATGGGCAGGTGCGCCTCGATCTCCTCTACAACCATATCCCTCTAGATCTCGCCGCCGGGTACTCCTCGCCAGAGAAAGCACCATTGCCGCGCCGCCCGCCTCTATTTCTCTCCCCTCCCCCTCTGACCTGACCACTAGGGCCCACTGTCAGCCACTCAGGATGCGGCCAAAGCGGTATGACTGGTGGTGCCCAGGCGGTTTACGCCTTCAACGTCAACCCCCTCTGGTTTTTCTTTTTATTCAAATTTAGTACAAATTTGACCAAAACTTTGACTAGCTGTAACTTTTATTCTACAAGTCCAAATGAGTTGATTCTCTTTGCATTATGTTCTTACTGGAAAATCCTAGCAGCACACCCAAGATGGGATTTTTCTTTGATGCCTACAATTTCTGGTATTTTTCAGAAGTGTTCTTGATATTTTCTTTTTTTCATTTCATTTATTCTCAAAAGGTGAAGCTTGTCTTGAAGGCATCTAGGAGGAGTGTGAAGCTCATCTGCACTAAGGCGAGCCATAACAACATTGTCATGGTGTCTTTGCAATATCCATGATTTTTTACTTGAATTTATATGATATTCATTGCATATAGTATTAAAATAAATAATGCTTGTGTGTTATTTAGTTTGTCATGATCAAAATGCTTAGTTAACAGAAATGAATGATTGAACTAGTGAGATATAGCTTGAGTAGTTGATCTAAGTAAATTTGTCATGGCTCTGGTATTATGATCATCGGTATTATTTTTCCTTTATGCAAAAATGAGTAAAATGCCAACTAAAGTGATGAGTAGAAATAACCAGTAAGAAAGGACCAGAAATGTTGAAAGTTGAGTTTGTGCAAGTAGAACTTTGAATGAGGTTGATTTGTTGTGATATGTGATGCATGATATATGGTTGCATGAGCATGGCATATTGTGACTCGAGCATTTTTATTTTCAGGTTAAACCTGATGATAATTGAATTTGAACATAAAGTTTGTCGGGTCATGGTGCCACTGAATCGGGCTGACAAGTGCAACCACATTTGACTTAGTATGGGGAGGTTGTTAGTCGTTCCGTTGTCATGCATTTTATCGGTGCCTCCAACAAGGGAAGGTTATGGGCGTGCATTACCCTAGCCTGGTAAGCAGACATAACCTTGTGGACCTGCTGTTGTTATGGTACCTTTTCCCCGTTTGGGACTGTTTATTTGCCATCACGGTGGTTGTTTTGCCTTTGGTAGGCTCGGTCACCCATGACTGATCCCAATGGGGAGTTGGTCGGAGTGGCTGTAAGAGTGTCATGGCAGTGGGAGGGTTCTGTCGGAATGTTGTTGGTCCACCCGAATGGGAGTGCGAGGCCATGAGTTCTGTGGTGTGGGTAAAGTGCGCTACCTCTGCAGAGTGTATTAATCTATTGATAGTCGTGCCCACGGATAAGGGCCCAGTTCGTAAGTAAGTCACACCATGGATCAACTTTCATAAATAAATCTTGCACACTAAGTTTATTTGCATTGCACTGGTTGAATCATGATGATGTCAGTGGGACTGACTATTGTGGTATCACTTGTGATCCGGGAGTGATCACTTTTTGGTGACGAGGTAACCGTTGAGCCAAGTATGGTTCTGTTCGTGATCCGTCGTGATCACCGTTCGCTTGTGAGGCAACCTGTTGGTAAGAGAGTCCGAGTGACTCAATGCACAAGTTTGGTTTCACTGCATGAGTAGCACGTTGATGTTTGCATTGAACTTTCTTAAATGCCATGATATTGTTTGTCATTATGGTTTTTTTGTGAGCTTTCAAGTACTTTCAATGTACTGACCTAGCGTGTTATGCCAGCTTTCAGGAAAGTCTAACTAGATCAGAGTGTTGTCGTGTCTAGACCGAGTCCACATCGGTGTCCTTGTGCTATGGAGTCCCGCTACATCATTGTTCCGCTGCCGTGTAGATGTCGTGCTCGAGGCCCCTTTATGTTCACTAAATAATGTACATATTGTTCAGCCGCACCGAGTGTGCCACTTGCCCTTGCTACTTGATGCAATGTCACACTATGCTTCCGCTAGTTTCAATAAGCGGTGATTTCTGCACCAAGATGTTGTGTATTGCCAGAAGACATGATCTCTGGGTTGGTAATGCAAGGTAAACCGGTCGCTCTGAGTCAGGGTGCCACAACGCTTGGTATCAGTGATGTGCTGACTGTAGGACACGCTAGACCCCGACACGCGAAGTAAACGTTAGTTAGTTTGCAAATTGAGTGTTGTAAGTATTTGCATCTGGATGTTGCACTGCATTGCATGCATTAGACTTATTGTTATTTCTAATTGGTTAATGGTTGAGTGTAGATGGCTCTGGTGTTATATCCATGTCGGTTGCGGCTGATGCCCTACACTTCTCTGCATCTCCTTCTTAGCGTGTGGCGTCGACTGTACCCTCACGGTGACGACCTAGCATATCGGGTGTACTGAGAGCGTCTAGCCAACTCCATGTATGAGTATCATGCCGTGGTTACTTGATACGTCTCTGTCGTATCTATAATTTTTGATTATTCCATCCCAATATTTTACAACTTTTACATACTTTTGGTAACTTTTTATACTATTTTTGGGACTAACATATTGATCCAGTGCCCAGTGTCAGTTCCTATTTGTTGCATGTTTTTGTTTTGCAGAAAACCCATATCAAATGGAGTCCAAACGGGATAAAAACTGACAGAGATTTTTTTTGGAATATTTATGAATTTTGGGAAGTGGAATCAACGCGAGACGATGCTCGAGGGGCCCACAAGGCAGGGGGCGTGCCCCTGTCCCTCATGGACACCCCGTAAGGCGGTTGTTGCCCTTCTTTCGCTGCAAGAAAGCTAATATCCGGATAGAAATCGTGTTAAAATTTCAGCCCAATCGGAGTTACGGATCTCCGGGAATATAAGAAACGGTGAAAGGGCAGAATCAGGAATGCAGAAACAGAGAGAGAGGCAGAGAGACAGATCCAATCTCGGAGGGGCTCTCGCCCCTCCCACGCCATGGAGACCATGGACCAGAGGGGAAACCCTTCTCCCATCAAGGGAGACGGTCAAGGAAGAAGAAGAACAAGGGGGCTCTCTCCCCCTCTCTCCCGGTGGCGCCGGAACACCGTCGGGGCCATCATCATCACCGTGATCTACACCAACACCTACGTCATCTTCACCAAGATCTCCATCACCTTCCCCCATCTATCTATAGTGGTCCACTCTCCCACAACCCATTGTACCCTCTACTTGAACATGGTGCTTTATGCTTCATACTATTATCCAATGATGTGTTGCCATCCTATGATGTCTGAGTAGATTTTCGTTGTCCTATCAGTAATTGGTGAATTGCTATGATTGGTTTAATTTTCTTGTGGTTATGTTGTTGTCCTTTGGTGCCCATAATTTAATCGCGTGGGTGGATCACACCATAGGGTTAGTTGTTTGTTGATAGGACTATGTATCGGAGGGCAAGAGTGACAGAAGCTTCAACCTAGCATAGAAATTGATGCATACGGGATTGAAGGGGGACCAATATATCTTAATGTTATGGTTGGGTTTTACCTTAATGAACGTTAGTAGTTGCGGATGCTTGCTAATAGTTCCAATCATAAGTGCATAGAATTCCAAGTCAGGGATGACATGCTAGCAGTGGCCTCTCCCACATAAAACTTGCTATCGGTCTAGTAAAGTAGTCAATTGCTTAGGGACAATTTCACAATTTCTACCACCACTTTTCCACACTCGCTATACTAACGTCATTGCTTCTTTACCTAAACAGCCCCTAGCTTTTATTTACGTGCTCTTTATTATCTTGCAAACCTATCCAACAACACCTACAAAGTCCTTCTAGTTTCATACTTGTTCTAGGTAAAGCGAACGTTAAGCGTGCGTAGAGTTGTATCGGTGGTCGATAGAACTTGAGGGAATATTTGTTCTACCTTTAGCTCCTCGTTGGGTTCGACACTCTTACTTATTGAAAGAGGCTACAACTGATCCTATATACTTGTGGGTTATCATTACTCTGCGCACCAGTTCGTCAGCGGGTTCTTACACTCATACCTCTCGGAGCGGTTATGCATCCACCGCCGCTCAGGCTGTCCAGTATGCTGCATTCAAGAATATTGTTGAGTTACACTATGCTGAGGCTCGGATGCAGAACCACACAGGTTTTCATTTCTACCCATCTCTGCACGATGATGGTCGTGTTCGATTTCATTTCGTTGATCTGGCATCTAATAGTGACACTAGCCACCTTTCTCAATATATCACTGCTAGTTATCTTCTGATTCACGAGTTGGCTCGAGAGCTGAATCGTGCTCGTTTTGCTTTAGCCGCCGTTAGATCCTACCCTTCTCTACCTTCTATGGGATTTACTCCTTATATTGTGCCTAGTTCTAGCTTGCCTATTTCTCCGGTTACTCCCCCAAGTAACTCGGGAACCTCAACGGTGAACCCACATAGTGCTCCCGCTGAGTGGGCGTCTCTTCTTGCTACCCCTGCAGCTCCCATGATCCCTTCTCACCCCACGCCTAACAATGAGGGAGATCCCTCAAGGCAGCGTCGTCGCGTTACCTTTGACCCGGAGGTTTCGGTTGGCGTCATCAGTTCAGGATCTAGGCCTGACTCGGGAGAGGATCCAGCAGCACCGGCAGAGTCATAGAACGTCTGAGTATCAGCAGTGGTCATGTGATGTACGGATGTAGTTGTATGAGCCATGATGCATGTATGAGAGTAGTCGCACCCGTCATAATGTCTACCTTTCATGTATGAGTCTATGTATAATTATGTTGGAACCTTTTATTCGATCGTTGTGTTTCTCGGTTTGCTCGTTTGCTTTTCCGGGTTTGTCGCTGGCTTTTCTTCCCATGATTGGATGTTTCTCATCAGGTTGCTCTTATTGGGAAAAATAAATAGTAGGCTGATGCAGGGAGGCAACAGCATGCAGGCTTGTGAGGATGCCCCTGTTCGTTGCTTAGCAAGACAGGCAAGACACTCCCCTGAGCCGTATTCGCAACTGCTGCCTCCACCGCCAAATCCACCCTCCACTGAAAAAATTATGCGCATGTTTGAGGAAAGAAGGAACAATGATCTGATTAAGATATTGAAAAGTGTGCAGGCTATGGTTGGGAAGAATGGAAGTCAAAATGGTCATCACTCCAAGCTGTCAGATTTTCAAAGGACTAAGCCTCCATGTTTCAGTCAAGTAGTTGACCCTTTGGAAGCAGATGACTGGTTGTGAACTATTGAGAAGAAACTTGAGATTGCTCACATTGATGAAGCTGACAAGGTTCTGTTAGCTATCCACTATCTTGCAGGAGTCGTTGCTATATGGTGGGATAATGTTAAAGCTCTGTGGCCTGCAGGAGAAGAAAATACTTGGACTAATTTCAAGGACCAATTTCTCAAGTATCATATTCCAGCTGGTATCATGAAGGTCAAGCAACACGAATTTCTTGGTCTCACTCAGGGAAGTCTATCAATAAGTGAATATTTGCACAAGTTCAACCATCTGGCCAGTTATTCCCTTTATGATGTGGCCACGGAAGAAAGAAAGATCGACAACTTCCTTGGAGGATTAAATCAACATCTCAGGAGTGCTCTCTGCATGCTCGACTTTCCAGATTTTCAATCTCTGGTGAACAAGGCCCTCATTGCAGAAAGAGAGTACAAGCCTGTGCAAGACAACCGACCCACAAATAATGACCACAAGCGTAAA
Organism: Triticum aestivum; assembly: GCF_018294505.1. NCBI lineage: Eukaryota > Viridiplantae > Streptophyta > Magnoliopsida > Poales > Poaceae > Triticum > Triticum aestivum. The sequence continues at coordinate 168,145,956 of NC_057810.1, forward strand.
TTTGAGCCGAAGAAGGACAAACAACCCATTCAGAAGGCCCATACCTGGCAACAGACAAGTGGAGTATAAACCAAATTGGCAGCAGAATGTGAACAAGACCACTACTCAAGTCAATAATGTTGTGACCAGCCTAGTGCACGTGGAGCATCAGCGCAACAATGCCTGCTTTAATTGTGGCCTGACCGAACATTATGCCAGGTAGTGTCCCAAGAAGTCAAATGCTCCGTTCCAGCCGCAAGTCAATCACATGGGGAAATATCATACCCAGAAGCTCGTCCAAGGGCAAGTTTATAACCTCTCCGCAGATGAAGCCCTGAAAACCCTGAAGTCGTCATTGGTATGTTTCTCGTTAATAACATACCTGCAATAATTTTATTTGACTCTGGGGCTTCCCACTCTTTTATTTCTCGGAGTTTCGTTGCCCAAAACAAATTTACTTGCTCACTTTTGGGAAAAACTATGCTGGTCCAATCCCCGGGATCCGTGATCAAAAGCCATCTGGTCTGCAAAAATTTGGAGATACATCAAGGGAGTCTGTTTTCCAACCACTTTGATAGTCATCGAGTCTGCCAAGCTGGATGTTATTTTGGGAATGAACTGGTTGGCTCAATATCAAGTATGCATAAATTGTGTGACCCGAGAAGTCACCCTGACAAATCAGGAAGGGCGAGCCATAAAATTTTATGCCTGCAAAGGCATACCCAAAAGGGAGATGGTCTTCACTGCAGTAGCCGAAGAATTGGATATGATTCCTATGGTCAGTGAATTTCCCGATGTATTCCCCTAAGAATTGCCCGGAATGCCTCCAGGCAGAGAGCTTGAGTTTTGCAATTGATCTTGTACCTGGGACTGCACTGTTGTACAAAAAGTATTATCAGATGCCTTCCTCCGAACTCATGGAATTAAAGAAGCAGTTGGATGAGATGCTGTAGAAAGGATATATCCACCCAAGTTCGTCACCATGGGGATCACCTGCAATATTTGTAGACAAGAAAGACGGTGGTCTCAGAATGTGCGTGTACTACCGTCAGTTGAACGATGTCACCATCAAGAACAAATACCCACTACCAAGGATTGATGATTTGTTCGATCAGCTCAGTGGTGCAAAAGTATTTTCCAAGATTGATTTAAGGACCGGATATCATCAACTGAAGACCGAGAAGGAAGATATTACTAAGACCGTGTTCACTACTCGTTATGGTCTCTATGAATATACGGTGATGTCCTTCGGTCTCAAAAATGCCCCCGTCTTTTCATGCGTATGATGAATAAGGTGTTCATGGAATTCTAGGATAAGTTTGTGGTGGTTTTCATTGATGGCATTCTCATATACTCTAAAAGTGGCGAAGAACACAAGGAACACCTCCGAGCAGTCTTACAGAGACTCTATGACCATCAATTGTATGCAAAATTCAGCAAGTGTGAGTTTTGGCTCAAACAAGTCGGATTTCTGGGGCATGTTCTAGCAGCAGAAGGTATCGCAGTGGATTCCAGCAAAGTGAAAGATGTGCTTGATTGGGCAGCACCCACGACAGTATCCGAAGTCTGGAGTTTTCTTGGATTAGCTGGATACTACCGTCGGTTCATTGAAGGATTCTCCAAAATTGCCAAGCCAATGACAGAACTCCTCAAGAAAGACAAGAAGTTTTAATGGACTGAGGATTGCGAGCAGAGCTTTAACGAGCTCAAAATCAGATTGACATCAGCACCAGTCCTGACTCTTCCAGACACTTACTGCAGCTTTGATGTGTACTGTGATGCATCCAGAAAGGGGATTGGGTGTGTACTTATGCAAGACGGCAAGGTGGTAGCTTGCGCATCTCGCCAGCTACGACCTCATGAAGGAAATTATCCTACACATGATTTGGAACTGGCCACTATTGTGCACTCTCTAAAGATTTGGAGACATTACCTCATTGGGAAGAGATGTCAAATATTTACCGACCACAAGAGTCTCAAATATATCTTTACTCAGCCAGACTTAAACCTTCGACAGTGAAGATGGCTCGAGTTAGTCAAGGACTATGATCTGGGAATAAATTACCATCCGGGAAAAGCCAACATGGTGGCTGATGCCCTCAGTCGCAAGCCTGCCAGTTTAAACGCCATGCTGGAATCTTTGCCTCCAAAACTCCAGCAAGAGATCACCCAGCTCAACTTGGTAATTGTGAATGCCGGTCTTGCAAATATTTTGGAAGTAGCCCCTACTCTAGAAGAAGAGATATGTGTGGCACAGGTTGACAACAAGATTCTGAAGGATATCTCCAACGTATGCGCGAACGCAAGACTCAGGATTTCTCAAAGTACGCACTGGGTACACTCAGGTTCCGAGGAAGGATATGCGTACCTGAGCAAGAAGATTTGAGAAGAAAATTTTGGCAGAAGCACACAAATCCTCATATTCGGTACACCCAGGCAGCACCAAAATGTACGAAGACCTTCGGCAGATATTTTGGTGGGATGAAATGAAAAGGGACATCGCATATTTTGTCGCTTGTTGTGACATCTGCAAAAAAGTAAAGGCGAAACACCAGAAACCCGCCGGACTTCTCCAACCTCTACCCGTCTCACACTAGAAATGGGATGATGCCTACATGGACTTTATGACCGGTCTACCCAGAACTCGCCGAGGCAATGATGCTATATGGGTCATAGTGGACACGCTGACTAAAGTGGATCAATTTATTCCCATCCGCACCACTTTTCGCGCTGATCAACTTGCACAATTATATGTATCCCGGATTGTCTGTCTGCATGGAGTGCCAAAAACAATCACTTCAGACCGAGGTTCATTGTTTACCTCTACATTTTGGTCCCGACTCCATCAAGCCTTGGGGACCGCTCTCAAATATAGTATCGCCTATCATCAAGGCCGGCCCTGAGGGGGGCAGCACGGGCGGCCGCCCCGGGCCCCTAGGATCGAGGGGCCCCCTTCCAGGTAATTCTGTGAAGGTAAAGCAGCCCATAAGCCATAGCTTCTCGTGGGAAAAGAAGAAGCCAGATCCAAATAGAAAGGGACGGCATGCAGCAGCGTAAGCATGTAAATCGCTTCAATCAGCGTACGAACAGGATGGAAAAAAGAGCAAGTATGCACGTAAATCACATTGTGCCATTATTATTATTACAAGACACTCTCCTGCAGCAAAACAAAAAGATCGTGCGACATCAGTTCATCCCTAATTTCCTATTCTCTGTTCCATGGATTCAAAAGTCCAGATCCCAGGTCGCGCAGGGCAGACTGTTCTCCCGACACTGAATGCAGCGACGATGCAGCACGCACATCGCCGAGCGTCTGCCACCAGAAAACGCCATCGCATCATCGCCGAGCGTCCAGCCACTGACGCCGAACTAATCAATCCAAGGTATATCATACTGTAATTTTCCTACAGTTTTTAGTAAAACTTCATGCTAGAGGAAGAAATAGTTTGATCAAAGTGGTAGCTAAGAAGGAATTCTAGAAGTTGGAAGGATTTTCATGTTAAATATTGTTTGTTTTAATTGATCACTTCTTTGAAGAAAGAATTTTAAAAAACTCATGGTGTTTAAAGATTTATTCGGATTTACGTATTGTATTGGTGATTGTTGCATCAGCTAAAAGGATGCTTTCCAGCTTGAAATTATTGATGAACAAATTATGTATCAAGAAGAAATCGGTGGATGAGATCGACATCGACACAATCGTAAGTGGCTTTGCATCGAAGAATTTACAAGAAAATTTGTAGGTAAATTGTATAAGTTATTTTATATAAATATTGGCTTTTGGATGCATTTAAGTAATTGTAGATAACATTTTGTAGATGCATATATTATTTATCATTGCTTTTTTAGAATCATTATTTATCATTGCTATGATGTTTATATTAAGGGGCCTCGAATTTTACTTTCGCCTTGGGCCCCCAAAATCTTAGGACCGGCCCTGCCTATCATCCACAGACAGACAGTCAGACCGAGCGAGTAAATCAAATCCTTGAAGATATGCTTCGAGCATGTGCCTTAGCCCATGGACCCAAATGGGAAGATTGTCTGCCATATGCGGAATTCTCATACAACAACAGTTTTCAAACCAGTCTGAAAATGTCACCATTTGAAGCTTTATACGGCCGTAAGTGCCGCACTCCATTAAATTGGTCTCAAACCGGAGACAGCCATATCTTTGGTACTGATCTGATATTGGAGGCAGAGAGACAAGTCAAGGAAATTCGAGATAGATTACAACTGGCTAAGTCATGACAGAAGAGTTATTATGATGCCAAACATCGTAAAGTTAGTTTTGAACCTGGTGAACACGTGTATCTCCGAGTCACCCCCATGAAGGGAGTCAAGGGATTTCAGACCCGAGGCAAATTGGCACCAAGATATATTGGTCTATTTCCGGTCATGGAACGAGTTGGCACAGTTGCTTATCAGTTGGAATTGCCACCAGAATTGTCAGAAGTACACAACGTGTTCCACGTGTCACAGCTGAGAAGGTGTATTTCACCACCCGAGAAGAGGACTGATATGACAGAAATTGAGCTTGCCAAAGATTTAACTTATGAGGAGAGACAGTTCAGAATCTTGGATGAGGCGGAAAGGGTCACACACAGCAAAGCGATCAAATTTTACAAGGTCCAGTGGGAGCATCACACCGAAGAAGAAGCAACCTAGGAAAGAGAGGAATTTTTAAGGACAACCTACCTAGAATTGTTTTCCCAAGCAACCGAATCTCAAGGACTACATTCATCTTAAGTGGGGGAGGCTTGTGACAGCCTGAATTTTGCCTTCTCTCTTATTCCGGACTTTCAGTTGCATTTGCTTTGCATTTGGAGTTTTGAATCAATTCAATTGGACTTGAACACTTGGGCCTGTCGTCGTTCTGGGAACGGGGGTCCCCAGACTTGCCTGCCTGCGGTGTGGCTCAAGGAGTGGCCCAGCGCGGCCCATCTTCATCAGCTCAAGACCCTCGCGAGGGGCCAAGCCTTGCAGGGTGGACGACGCAAGGCTTCCGCAGGAACGGCCTCACCAAGAAGGCTCGTGAGGAGGCGGAGAGATCAAGGTAGGGGTACCTCGCAAGGTGCTCATAACGTAAGCCATGATGATCGAGACCAGGCGGGCGCCGGCCAGCGCAGTGTCCTTATTTCCCCTTTGGTGCTAAGGGGGCAAGCGCAGGCGCGGAGTACCGAGGCATCAAGCAAAGGTTTCCATATCGATGCAACAAGACCAGGACTAGGAGGACGGCAAGACGGAGGTCACCGTGGAGCCCAAGACAACATCATCGCCAGTGCCTTTGGCAGTCGAAGACCAACTTTAGTCAGGATAAGTTGTACTAGATGTTCCCCTTCAAATCCCGCCATTGTGGAATCCCTTCCCTCTCAATATTTGGGAAGAGGACCAAGGCCTATATATATAGGGCTAGCCACCACAGTAGAAAGCATCTCATCTAGAGCCAACGGAGACGGATCGATCCCTCCTCAAACACACCACCACAAGGACTCCTCCCCTCGCGAGGCAGTTCTTCCCCCTGTACTGTTCATCATCAGCCCCTGAGGCAATCCACCACACCACAAACTAGAGTAGGGTATTACACCACAATGGTGGCCCGAAGTAGTATAAACCTTGCGTCCCTTGGGTTGTTCATCGTGTAGCTTAGATCCATAGCGAGGCGTTGGGACGTGGATCGGTAGGGAAAGGATATTCACGCGCACCACAGAGTTTGAACCTTAAGGGTTTTGCCGGAACCCGATATCCGACATTTGGTGCGCCAGGTAGGGGTGCGCCGGAGCTCTCCCTTCCGTCGACCCGCTCTCCACCAACACCGCGCTTCACCCTCATGGCGAACAACGCGCCGCCCGCTCCGGCTGCCGATGCCGACACTAAGGCTAGGGGGCTCCGAGCCTTGGCCCCTGCCTTACGACAAGTGTGGTGGCTGAACAAGTTCAAGCCAGAGATGCCGCCACGCTACGACGGTGCGACAAATCCACTAGCTTTCCTGCTGGCCTATGAGGAGGTCGTCCTCAAGGCCGGGGGCGACGACAAGGTCATGGCTAACTGGCTTCCCATGGCCCTCACCGATGTTCCGCGCATGTGGTTGCTCCACCTGCCAACGGCTTTGGTGGCCTCCTGGGAGGAGCTGCGCGACCTCTTCCTCGCCCATTATGTCGCGCCGGCGCCCCCGGTCATCGCAGCTCTCCTGGGCGGATCGCAAGCGCCACCGTCGGGCCGCCACGTCAAGCCGTTCGTTCACCAGATCGGCGCCGCCCTCACGCGTTGTGAAACCCCTCCGGGTTGGGTGGTGCCCAAGGTCGACTTGACCTTCAGCTTGGACGATCACCCCGCCAACACCGCCAGCTTGGGTGCGCTCCCGATGATGTGCACTCCCACCATCTGCCAGGTGGCCCTCACCAGGACCCTCATCGACGGCGGTGCCAGCCTCAACATGCTCTCGGTGGAGGCCTTTAGCCTCCTCCATGTGCCCCTGGAGCGACACCGACCCAGCAAGTCCTTCTCGGGCGTCGGAGGCGGCTCCACTAGCTCCCTGGGGCAGATCCGCCTCCCGGTGACCTTTGGCACCCACGACAACTTCCGCACGGAGCTGGTCGACTTTGACACCACCTCCATCGGCCTCCCGTACAACGCCATCCTCGGCTATCCTGCCTTGGCCCAGTTCATGGCAGCAACCCATCCGGCCTACAACCTCATGAAGATGTCCGGGAGCAACGGTGTCCTCACCGTAGCTGGAGATACAAAGGATGTTCTGCAGGCGCTCAAGCTCGCCTTTAGGGCGGCCGTAGTGGCGCGGCCCACTAGCACCGACACTCCGAAGGCCAAGGGGGCTGCGCCAACCAAGAAGAAGCAGTTGGTCACCCAAGACAAGGCAAAGACTAAGCAGGTACCAGTCGATGAGGATGGATCCTCTGACGCCACCTTCACCATAGGCGCCAATCTCGACCCCGAGCAAGAGGAGGCTCTAGTGAAGTTCTTGCGCGCGAACAAGGAGGTGTTCGCGTGGCAACCCAAGCAGCTAGCGGGGGTCCCAAGGCAGGTGATCGAGCACCACCTAAACGTGTGCCCCAATGTGCACCCCGTGAAGCAGAAGGCAAGGCGACAGTCCACCGAGAAGCAGGCCTTCATCTTCCAAGAAACCCGCAAGCTAGAAGCCGTGGGAGTCATTCGCGAGGTCCGCTACCCGGAATGGCTGGCAAACCCTGTTATTGTGACAAAGAAGGGTGGAAAGGAGCGCATGTGCGTCGACTTCACCAACCTCAACAAGGCCTTCCCTCAAGATCCGTTCCCACTCCCCCACATCGACCAAATCATCGACTCCACCACTGAGTGCGACCTGTTGTGCTTTCTGGATGCCTTCTCTAGCTATCACCAAATCAAGATGGCGGTAGAAGACGTAGAAAAAACAGCCTTCCTGACCCCATGTGGGGTGTACTGCTACACCTGCATGCCGTTCGGACTGCACAATGCAGGCGCAACCTTTCAACGACTGATGCATATCACCTTGGGCCGACAGCTCGGGAGAAACGCTGAAGCCTACGTCGACGACATCATGGTGAAGTCTCGGGAGGCCAAGACCCTGATACAGGACCTAGAAGAAACCTTCGCGAGCCTTTGTGAAGTGGACCTGTGGCTCAACCCGGAGAAGTGCGTGTTCGGCATTCCTTCTGGCAAGCTTTTGGGATTCCTTGTGTCCCACAGAGGTATCGAGGCTAACCCAGAGAAGGTCAAGGCAATCGAGGACATGAGTCCGCCGCAAACCCTCAGGGAAATGCAGAAGCTCACCAGGCGAGTGACTGTGTTAGGGTGCTTCATCTCCAAGCTGGGGGAACGTGCCCTGCCCTTCTTCAAGCTGATGAAGAAGAGGGGCCCGTTCGAATGGACACAAGAGGCTGATGAAGCATTCCAAGACCTCAAGAAGTACCTGACCAGCCCTCCGATGATGGTGGCGCCGCGCCCTCAGGAGCCCTTGGTGCTCTACCTCGCCGCCACACCCTACTCCACCAGCGCAGCTCTGGTGGCGGTTCGGGAAGAGCGCCAAGCCACGGCTGCATCGGGGACGACTACAGCCCCGACCACTACAGCTCCATACCGAGAAAGCCTCGCGAAGACCACAACCTCAACAAATGGGGACCAGCCTCAACAGGAAGACGCCCCCGAGGCTAAAGGGGCCTCGTCAGGTAGCCAGGCGCTGGGGGCTCCGACGTCTAGGAGGCGCCTAACCCTCTGGAGGGCATGGGCCTCATCAGCACACCCACCCTCGTTGAGCATCCGGTGTACTTCGTTAGCACGATGTTGTGGGATGCTAGGGCACGATACCCCATGCCTCAGAAGCTCTTGCTTGCATTATTGGTGGCGTCGCGTAAGTTGTGGCATTACTTCCAAGGTCACCCCATCAAGGTCGTCTCAGCCTACCCATTGGAGTGGGTGCTCAAGAGTCCCAACTCCGCTGGAAGGGTCACTGAATGGAACATCGAGCTGCAAGCGTTTCACTTGGAGTTCAGCACGACCAGAGTCGTCAAAGGAGTCGCACTAGCAGATTTTGTGGTAGAACGGACAAAGGCGTCAGGGCTTGAGGCAGGTGAAGATCGGTCACTTTCCCCAGGAAGCGAGGCGCCAGACGGCTGGGTTATGTACTTCGATGGGGCATTCTCGCGACATGGCGTAGGGGCTGGCGTGGTGCTTATATCCCCCGCTCAGGACAAGCTCTATTATGTCGTGCAGCTCTGCTTCCAATAGGGCGAGAAGGTTTCCCACAACATAGCAGAATATGAGGGCCTCATAGCAGGCTTAAAGGTCGCGGTCGCGCTGGGGGTGAAGCGCCTCATCATCAAGGGCGACTCACAGCTCCTCGTCAACTTCTCCAACAAAGTATACGAGCCCAGGGACGAGCACATGGAGGCATATCTTGCGGAAGTGTGCAAGATGGAAAAGCAGTTTTTGGGGCTGGAGTTGCAGCACGTGCCTCGTGGCATGAATTAGGAGGATGATGACATCGCCAAGAGGGCATCGAGGCGGTTGCCTCAGGAGCCTGGCGTCTTCGAGGAACGACTCTTCAAGCCCTCAGCAGCACCGACACTATCAAGCATAGTGCAACCTCGCGAGGAGCTCCCTCAACCGCCTGCCTCAGGAGCCTCGGCCTGTGGCCCGACCTTAGGAGCACGCATGCTCCTGGCGCTGGAGCCTCAGGAAGGATGCTGGACTACGGAGCTCAAGGATTACCTAATGCAAGGGACTCTACCAGAGAAAGAAGAGGACGCGGAACGCGTGGCCCGGCAGGTCACGGCCTATTGCATCCAAGACGGAGAGCTCTACTGGAAGCGGCCCAACGGCGTTTCCCTATGTTGCGACTCCAGGGAACAGGGGAAGGAGTTGCTGGCAGACATTCACGATGGAGACTGTGGGCACCACTCGTCATCAAGGACCCTCGTCGGCAAGGCGTTCTGCAGCGGGTTTTACTGGCCTACGGCACTCAACACGCAATCAAGCTAGTAAAGGCTTGTGAAGCCTGTCAATTCCACGCCAAGCAGATTCATCAGCCATCTCAGGGCCTGCAGAACATTCCACTCTCGTGGTCATTCGCGGTTTGGGGGCTGGACATCTTGGGCCCGTTTCCTCGGGCGCCAGGGGTCTACCGCTACCTCTACGTTGCCATCGACAAGTTTACCAAGTGCGCAGAGGTGGAAGCCATCCGCACCATCCTAGCTGGCTCCGCAGTCAAATTCATCAAGGGCCTCATGAGTAGATTCGAGGTGCCTAATCGCATCATCACCGACAACGGTTTGCAGTTCACCAGCAGTCTCTTCAAAACATATTGTGCTAACCTTGGAACACAGATATGCTACGCTTCTGTGGCACACCCTCGGAGCAACGGCCAGGCTGAACGCGCCAACGCAGAGATCCTGAAAGGCCTCAAAACCAGGACCTTCAAGAAGAAGCTGGAGGCCTGCGGCAGGGGCTGGTATGACGAGCTCCAGTCCATGCTATGGTCCATCCGCACTACCACTACCAAGTAGACCGGCGAAACCCCGTTCTTCCTCGTCTACAGAGTAGAGGCGGTCCTCCCTCACGAGGTCAGGCGCCACTCTGCGCGGGTCCTGGCGTTTGACGAAGCACGGCAGGACACCGTGCGAGAGATGGATCTCGTGCTGGGGGAGGAACACTGTCGAGAAGCCGCGCTACGAGCGACAAGATACCAGCAGGCGCTGCGGCGGTATCACTGCCACAACATCCGCCCCAGGACTCTCGAGGTAGGTGACCTCGTGCTCAGGCGGGTGCTCTCCAGGGAAGGGTTGCACAAGCTCTTGCCCATGTGGGAGGGCCCATTCAAGGTTGTTCATGTTTTCAGACCTGGCACCGCGCGCTTGGAGACCCAGGAAGGGGTGCCTATTTCGAACGTGTGGAACATTCAGCACCTCCGAAGATTCTACCCTTGAAGTAAGGCCCAGTGCCTGTAAAGAAGGCCTGGAGCCTGTGAAGTAAGGCCCAGTGCCTGTAAAGAAGGCCCGGAGCCTGTGAAGTAAGGCCAGTGCCTGTAAAGAAGGCCCGGAGCCTGTGAAGAAAAGGCCCGGTGCCTACGAAGAAGGCCTAGTGCCTGTGAAGCTTGTCACCCCAAGAAAAGGCCGGGTGCCTGCGAAGAAGGCCCAGTGCCTATGAAGTTTGTCACCCCAAGAAAAGGCCTGGTGCCTATGAAGAAGGACAATGCCTGTGAAGCTCGCCGCCCGTGACACTCTCACGTAATAATGAGTTGGGGCTATACACGCCCCGGAGTCTTCAGAGAGCCGCCCTTGGGCCTCAGGGGCTCCCGCCCATGCCCAGTGGCAGCACTTAGCTCCACGTTGGTGAGAAGACGTCGAATACTAGACTAGGTGCTCGACGCGGATTTTCATTTGGTTTCCGCAGTTGGCTTGTTCACCCTTGTTTGAAACTTTATTGGAGTTGCTTCTAGTGTTGTTTGACGTCTCCTGCCCCTGTTCTCTGTTTTTGGCCTTTGTCTTGCCTGCTCCCTCTCTCTCGCAACCTCGCGAGGGGGCTACGGCGGGCACGGGCGCTCTCGTGAGCTCGCTCCTGTGAGCTCCACTTGCCTTGTTTTTGTGAGGCTCTCTTGTTCAGGATCATAGCGGGAGCACCCCTCCCAGTCCATGCCCCACGGGCATCGCGACACCAAACGTCGGGCACAAGCCGACACCCCTCGCGACCAAGGTTCGGAAGCTAATCCCCCCAACTAACTTTTGCAGATCTTAAGACGCCTGGCGAGGCCTTGAGTGGCTACCTCACGAAGAGAAAGCCACTTCAAACATCCCAAGATAAGTTGTTTTTACATGCAGGCACATAACAGCAACGACATAACACAACACAGGGACAACAAATGCAGAACAATAATTAGGGGATCATAGTTTGTTACAAACCCCCACAGGGCTCCTTGTTTCTCTCTCTCAATGCAGGAAAGGAGAAAAACAAAATGAAACAGTGCACAGCTCGTGAGAAGGGGTCTGCGGCACCCTCCTGAGCTCAATCCGACTCCGCCTCGCGCTTCACCAGGGCGCAGTGACGGGATGACCCGCTGCCGCCCTCGAAGCAGGTGCGGCGGCGTGGTGGCTGATCGCAGCCACCGTTGGAAGAGTTGTCGCCGGTGGAGGAGCCGCTGAAACTCGACGGGCTGCGGCCGCCGCCGTGGGCTTGTTTGCCTTCGTCCTCGCCACGTCCGTCTCCAAGGCCGAGCACCTCGTCACCGTCATCGTCTTCAGGGCAACACCCAGCACGGCGGCCGTCTTCTCCGAACACCCTCATGAAGAGGGTCGCGTCACCATCGAACTTGAAGTGGAGGGTGCACCATCTGCCCAGGCCACGTGCACGGGCGAACGCCTGGCAGCCACGGGCCAAGGCCATGTTCCCCGCAGCAGAGACCTCCACCGCGACCCAGGAGGCCCCGCTGCAGCAGCCGTCTTCCTGCAGCCAGAGCCCACCGGGGCCGCCAGCCGGCAGTTCACCAACGAAGAAGCGAGGGAGCTGGAGCCAGTTGCCGGCCGGGTTGTCCGACCACACTACAAACTCCGGCAGCACCTCCACCGAATGGAAGTGTGGCCGGGGAGACCGCGCAGCCACGACACGCCTTCCTCCACCAACTGGGCTGCCTTGATACGGGCGGCCACCACCGCGTGAAGGACCACCACCATGACCGAGGGGAGCTACGGCAGGGGTCGCAGGATGCTTGCGAGGGCGTCCTCGACCGCGCTTGGGCGGGGGAGAGCCAGGCCCCTCCTGGCAGGCCTTCCCCTTTTCCGTGGCCGAGAACTTCTTTGGGGGCTCCATGGAGGATATTGAGAGCTGCTGGTGGAGCAAGGAGGAGGAAGCAAGAAGGGCAAGAAGAGATGGGCAACGGGGGCTTGCGCCCCTCCCCCCTTATATCCCCGAAGAGGCCAACCGTCGGCCTCCACGATCGCAGGTAATCATGACTCTTTTTTGCATGCAGCAGGGACTCGTCAAGTCGGGCAGTTGCCGAGGCAGCATGGGGAAGCAGAGACGCCCACGTACAATCAACCGCCATGCGACGACCAAGGCCGCAGGCTGTTGGGCCCCGTGGCGCTCCACACTTGCCCTTTCACTTTGCTGCTAAGCCAAGTCTGAGCGTGCCTTGGGCCCGGGGGCTACTGTCGGTATTCTGGGAACGGGGGTCCCCAGACTTGCCTGCCTGCGGCCTGCGGCGTGGCTCAAGGAGTGGCCCAGCGCGACCCATCTTCATCAGCTCAAGACCCTCGCGAGGGGCCAAGCCTCGTGGGGCGGACGATGCAAGGCTTCCACAGGAACGGCCTCACCAAGCAGGCTCGCAAGGAGGCAGGGAGATCAAGGTAGGCGTACCTCGCGAGGTGCTCGTAACGTAAGCCATGACGATCAAGACCAGGCGGGTGCCGGCCAGTGCAGTGTCCTTATTTACCCGTTGGTGCTAAGGGGGCAAGCGCAGGCGCAGAGTACCAAGGCATCAAGCAAAGGTTTCCATATCGGTGCAACAAGACCAGGACCAGGAGGATGGCAAAAGGGAGGTCACCGTGGAGCCCAAGACGGTGTCATCGCCAGTGCCTTTGGCAGCCGAAGACCAACTTTAGTTAGGATAAGTTGTACTAGATGTTCCCCTTCAAATCCTGCCATTGTGGAATCCCTTCCCGCTCAATATTTGGGAAGAGGACCAAGGCCTCTATATATAGGGCTAGCCACCACAGTAGAAAGCATCTCATCCAGAGCCAACGGAGACGGATCGATCCCTCCTCAAACACACCACCACAAGGACTCCTCTCCTCGCGAGGCAGTTCTTCCCCTTGTACTATTCATCATCAGCCCCTGAGGCAATCCACCACACCACAAACTAGAGTAGGGTATTACACCACAATGGTGGCCCGAACTAGTATAAACCTTGTGTCCCTTGGGTTGTTCATCGTGTAGCTTAGATCCATAGCGAGGCGTTGGGACATGGATCGGTAGGGGAAAGATCATCGCGCACACCCCAGAGTCCGAACCTTAAGGGTTTTGCCGGAACCCGATATCCGACATGGCCTACCCTTGATTTTCACCCAAGTGACCTATCCACCTCTAACTCACCTTTCCTTCTCTGAAAAACTCCAACAATTTCTTCCCTGAAAATCATTTCAGCGAAGTATGCTCCAAAGCAACCCCTAGATTTCTTGCTCAAAAAATCCTGAATAAATTCACAAATATTCTTTGAACCCTAGGGCACCTTCCTGAGCAAAAATATTGCATAACTTTTTGTAATATTTTTGCTACAGAAAATCATTTCTATTCTGGACAGAATGATCACTTTGCACAACAAGTATATTTTTGTTTGATCTTTTGGGGCTGATCTTTTCTGAGCTTGATTACCCTCCTAAGAGATTGCGAAACCCCAAAGCATAGCCCTTAGTTCCCACTAAATTTTTCTCAGTCAGCTCACAAGTTTCGGTCCAGAAACTTGCCAGGAAGATGGCCACTCCCATAGTGCACCTGTGATCCAACCAACCTTGCAAAAGGACCAAAACCACTAAGGACTAAGTGCTAGACATGGTGTTTGCGCTTAGCTCAGCCTGATGCCAAAGTTCACACGGTGACCACGTTCGTCCAAGGGGATTGGTATGCGTCTGACACGCTCTACGGTGCACCAGCTCCTTTGTTTCGTGTGTGCTCGCTACCCAGGCTGCCGCACCTTGCCAAACCGCGCCACCATCTTCATTTGAACCTCCATAACTCCACCCTGGTGCTCACCGACGCCGGAGCTCGACGACGCTGGAGCTCTCCGCAGCGAGCATGGGCATGGCGCGGCCAAGGAAATAGTGCGCCTGTGCCCCTGTGCTCATCACGTACGGCGCTCTTGTGCTCGTCGCAGCTCGTCTACAGCCCCCGCGTGATCTCCGGCGTCTTCTCCCCCTCTTGATGACGCCATTCGTCACCGGGCAACCCTCCAGAGAGCTCCGGCGAGTTCTTGATCCCCGCCTCGGCCTCGCCTATAAATAGGCTCCCCCTGTGCTCGTTTCTCTCCACACACACACACACACACACACACACACACACACACACTCAGCACACCTCCACACTCCCATAGGAAGCCGCAGCCCGGCCGGGCAGGCCTCTGGCGCCGTCCTCGCCCCGAGTTCGCCGATGATCCCTGTCCTCTGCCCCTCCCTCTCCAGAGCCGCTCGAGCTCAACTGACCACTATGGCATGTTCGTGGTGATCCACTAGTGCGTGCTGGTGATGTTGGAGCTGCTGGACTGGCCCTGCTTTAACGGAACCACCATCTCCGACGAGCTCCGCCCGCTGCCGCCGCTGGAGAGCTCCGTTCCGACCTCATCCAGCCACCCCTAGCCACACTACGGGTACGGGAAGGTGCACCTCGATCTCCTCTACAACCCTATCCCTCTAGATCTCATCGTCGGGCACTCCTCGCCTTAGAAAGCGTCGTCGCCGCGCCGCCCGCCTCTGTTTCTCCCCCCTCCCCCTCCAACCTGACCACTGGGGCTAGGTTTCAGCCACTCAGGCCGCGGCTGTAGCGGTATGAGTGGTGGCGCCTAGGCGGTTTACGCCTTCGACGTCACACCCCTAGTTTTTCTTTTTATTCAAATTTAGTTCAAATTTGACCAGAACTTTGACTAGCTGTAACTTTTATTCTACAAGTCCAAATGAGTTGATTCTTTTTGCGTTATGTTCTTACTGGAATATCCTAGCAGCACACCCAAGATGGGATTTTTCTTTGCTGCCTACAATTTCTGGTAATTGTCAGAAGTATTCTTGATATTTTCTTTTTGTCATTTGATTTATTTTCAGAAGGTGAAGCATGTCTTGAAGGCATCCAGGAGAAGTTTGAAGCTCCTCTGCGCTAAGGCAAGCCACAACAACATTGTCATCATGCCTTTGAAATATCCGTGATTTTCTACTTGAATTTATATGATATTCATTGCATATAGTATTAAAATAAATAATGCTTGTGTGTTATTTAGTTTGTCATGATCAAAATGCTTAGTTAACAGAAATGAATGCTTGAACTAGTGAGATATAGCTTGAGTAGTTGATCTAAGTAAATTTGTCATGGCTATGCTATTATGATCATCGGTATTATTTTTCCTTTATGCAAAAATGAGTATTATTTGATAAATGCCAACTAAAGTGATGAGTAGAAATAACCAGTAAGAAAGGACCAGAAATGTTGAAAGTTGAGTTTGTGCAAGTAGAACCTTGAATGAGGTTGATCTGTTATGATATGTGATGCATGATATATGGTTGCATGAGCATGGCATATTGTCACTTGAGCATTTTTATTTTCAAGTTAAACCTGATGATAATTGAACTTGAACATAAAGTTGGTCGGGTCATGGTGCTATTGAATCGGGCTGACAAGTGCAACCACATTTGCCTTAGTATGGGGAGGCCGTTAGTCGTTCTGTTGTCATGCCTTTTATCGGTGCCTCCAACAAGGGAAGGTTGTGGGCGTGCGTTACCCTCGCCCAGTAAGCAGACATAACCTTGTGGACCTGTTGTTGTTATGGTACCTTGTCCCCGTTTAGGACTGTTTATTTGCCACGATGATGGTTGTTTTTCCTTTGGTAGGCTCGGTCACCCATGACTGATCCCAGTGGGGAGTTGGTCGGAGTGGCCGTAAGAGTGTCATGGCAATGGAAGGGTTCTGTCAGAATGTCGTTGGTCCACCCGAATGGGAGTGCGAGGCCATGGGTTCCATGGTGTGGGTAAAGTGCGCTACCTCTGCAGAGAGTATTAATCTATCGATAGCCGCGCCCACGGATAAGGGCCCAATTCATAAGTAAGTCACACCATGGATCAATTTTCATAAATAAATCTTGCACGCTAAGTTATTTGCATTGCACTGTTTGAACCATGATGATGTTAGTGGGACTGACTGTTGTGGTATCACTTGTGAACCGGGAGTGATCACTGTTTGGTTATGAGGTAACCGTTGAGCCAAGTATGGTTATGTTCATGATCTGTCGTGATGACTGTTCAATTGTGAGGCAACCTGTTAGTGACTCAATGCACAAGTTTGGCTTCACTGCATGAGTAGCACGTTGATGTTTGCATTGAACTTGCTTAAATGCCATGATATTGTTTGTCATTATGGTTTTGTTTGCTGTGAGCTTGTGAGTACATTCAATGTACTGACCTGGCGTGTTATGCCAGCTTTCAGGAAAGTCTAACTGGATCGGAGTGATGCCATGTCTAGACCGTGTCTACATCGGTGTCCCTGTGCTATGGAGTCCCGCTACGTCGTTGTTCCGCTGTCGTGTAGATGTCGTGCTTGAGGCCCCATTATGTTCACTAAATAATATACATATTGTTCAGCCGCACCAAGTGTGCTGCTTGGCCTCGCTACTTGATGTAATGTCACACTATGCTTCCGCTAGTTTCAATAAAGTGGTGATTTCTGTACCAAGATGTTGTGTATTGCCAGAAGACATGAGCTCTGGGTTGGCAATGCAAGGTAAACCGGTCGCTCTAAGCCGGGGTGCCACACATGATTTCTCCCGTGACCTCAAGAATGAAAGTAACTACTCACAAATGATAATCATGCTCAAGATCAGAGGGGTATTAAATAGCATAATGGATCTGAACATATAATCTTCCACCAAATAAACCATATAGTAATCAACTACAAGATGTAATCAACACTACTAGTCACCCACAAGCACCAATCTAAAGTTTCGGTACAAAGATTGAACACAAGAGATGAACTAGGTTTTGAGAGGAGTTGGTGTTGTTGAAGATGTTGATGAAGATAGCCCTCCCCAAGACGGGGAGTTGTTGGTGATGATGATGATGATGATGATTTCCCCCTCCGGGAGGGAAGTTCCCCCGGCAGAATCGCTCCACCAGAGGGCAAAAGTGCTCCTTCCCAAGTTCCGCCTCGAGATGGCGGCCCTTTGTCCCGAAAGTCCTCTCCTCATTTTGTCTAGATCAAAATGACTTATATACCAGAAGAGGGGCACCGGAGGTGGGCCGAGGAGGGCAGTACCCACCAGGGTGCGCCTGGGCCTCCTGGCGCGCCCAGGTGGGTTGTGCCCACCTGGTGGCCCCCCTCTTGTACTTATTTGCTCCAACATTCATTAAATATTCCATAAAAAATCCTCGGGAAGTTTCAGCTCATTTGGAGTTGTGCAGAATAGGTACCTTGACATAGCTTTTTCAGGTCCAGATTTCCAGCTGCCAGAGTTCTCCCCCTTTGTGCATACCTTGCATATTATGAGAGAAAAGGCATTAGAATTACTCCAAAAAGCATTATTATACAATAAAACAACATAAATAACAGTAGTAAAACATGATGCAAAATGGACGTATCAACTCCCCCAAACTTAGACCTCGCTTGTCCTCAAGAGAAAACCGTAATCGAAAAACATGTCACATGCTTAGAGAGAGAGGTGTCGATAAAAAAATACGAACATATCAGCATCATGTGACTTATTATAACAGCAACAAACTTCAACATAAAACTTTTATCACAGAACTTTTATCATAGACTTCTCATGAACAAGTGACAATTCATCACAACATCAAAGTATAAAGCATAAACTCTATTGGAAACCAACAAACTATGTTCTCAATCAACTTTGCAACTACAATTCATCATCTTTTCAGGAAGGGTTGCGTATCGGAGCCTTTAGGCAAGTCCACATACTCAACCATCATTTAGTCTTCTATGATTGCTAACACTCACCGCGTACACATGAGCAAAACGTTTCAACCGGACACATAGAAAGATAGGGGCTTATAGTTTTGCCTCCCAACGCACTCACCTCAAGGGTGATGTCAACAATAATAACTCATGCTACCCATATTCAACTGGATATATGTGCCAAGATCTTTTCTCACCACATGATGCTTGCCAAAGGACAAAATAAAAGGAATAGAGAGAAAAACTTTGACTCTTGCATGAAAGTAAATACGTGAAAGTAAAAGATAGACCCTTCACAGAGGGAAGTAGAGGTTGCCATGCGCTTTTTGTTTTTATGCTCAACCCCTTAGTGCAAGAGAACGTCATGTTATATTGCCCCTTGTGATGGCAACCTTTATTATGCAGTCTGTCGCTTTTATTCTTCACCATCACAAGTTCGTACAACGCTCAATTTTCCCTTACACTAAATGATCTCACACTTTTAGAAGCAATTTGTATTGCCCTTTTTGCACCGATGACAACTTACTTGAAGGATCTTACTCAATCCATAGGTAGATATGGTTGACTCTCAAACAAGATTTGGGTTTAAGGGTTTTGGATGCACAAAGTAGTATCTCTACTTAGTGCGGAGTTTTTGGCTAGCAAAGATAGGGGCAAGCACCGCATGTTGAAGGATCTATGACAATATAACTTCTATGTGAATATGAAAAAACACAAATCATTATTTGTCTTCCTTGTCCAACATCAAAAAATTTGGCATATAATATTTTGATGGGTGCTCACAATCACAAAAGATTTCCAGGATAGTGTATTTGTATGTGAATCTTCTCTTCCCTTATTAATTCTTTCATGAGTTACATCATTGTCCAATGCTATGTTTGTTAATCTACAATAAAATTTTCTACTTATATTTTTCCTTGTGTAATGTCATCACCTACCATAAGATTAGCATATGATCTTTTTCATTTATTTCCTTTCTTTTTATTGAAACAAGAGAGTAAAGTAGGCAAAACTCAAACTAAACTTTATTATATATCTCGCACACGATTACAAAGATTGATCACTAAGCAAACTCTTGAAAAAAAAGGATCGAACTAAACTTTTATTCATCTAAAAGAAAAGATAGCCATGGATCAAACTAAGAAAGTAAAGGTAAAAGATAGTGGAGATGATACGATACCGGGTCACCTCCCCCAAGCTTGGCGAAAGCCAAGGGGAGTGCCCATACCTGATACTCAATTTTATTTTGATGGTGAAGAAGGAGGTGGTGGTGATGAAGTAGAAGCAATCTTGTCCAATACATATCCGAGTGCATCTCTTAAGCTGTGAATCTCTCGAAGAACTTGATGAAGCAGCTCAGTGTTCTTCTCTACTTCAGCCATGATATGTTTATTTTCCGGACCCCAAGAGTTTGTCCCTGCATCACTTTCTCTTGGACGAGATATGTTCCAATTGGACGGTATATGCACACGAGGAGTGTTTTCGAACCCATAATTATGAATCAAATTGTGAAAAATGTTTTGATGTAACCTGTGTAGAGGCCTCCTTGTAGGGAGTTCTTCCTGATCTATTGGGCCCTCTCGATCGTTTAAGGGACTCATGGCTTGATGGGGGTTAGGATGAGTGGAGATGCCAGCCAAAGTGCCTCTCTCAGAGGCTGAAGGGTGAATTCTGAACGAGTCCCCCTCATCTTCCGCCGTAACAATCTCTTCAAATCCCTCTCCCCTGGATTCTACCTGAAGCAACCAAGCTTCGCCTTCTTCAGTGTTGGAGGAGGGAGAAGACATGATGTCTGGCTCAACAGACCTGACAGAAAACAACAAGAAAAGAAAACATGAGATTTCTCCGCGATATGGAGGTTAACAGGTTCGGGAGGTATATAAAGATTTTTTTATCTTGGGGAACAAGCAGAACGGAAGAAAAACGGAGTCCGGAAAGTACCCGAGGTGGGCACAACCCACCTGGGCGCGCCTGGCGCCCTGGTGTATCGTGCCCACCAGGGTCACTTTCGTGGAAGTTTCTTATTTTCCTAATTTTCTAAATATTCCAAAACTGACAAAAATATTTTTGCGGATTTTTTGGAGTCCGTTTACTTACCATATCATATGCCTTCCTTTTTTAATGATCCTCAGGTATTCCGGAAGGTTTCCTTTATGTGTTCTTCCGGTGTCAAAATTTGGATGATATTGCTTTCAACATTAATGGGCGTACCTGAGATATAGTGTTTTATTCATTGCCCATTGACAACCTTCGGGTTAGTACCTTCGGCAGTATTTATTTTGATGGCTCCGCATCGATAGACCTCCTCGATGACATAGGGTCCTTCCCATTTGGAGAGGAGTTTTCCTGCAAAGAATCTGAAATGAGAGTTGTACAAAAGAACATATTCACCAACTTTGAACTCGCGCTTTTGGATTATTTTGTCATGCCATCTTTTTACTTTTTCTTTGAATAACTTTGCATTTTCATAAGCCTGGGTTCTCCATTCATCTAATGAGCTAATATCAAATAACCTCTTCTCACCAGCAAGTTTGAAATCATAATTGAGTTTTTTAATTGTCCAATATGCTTTGTGTTCTAACTCAAGAGGGAAATGACAAGCTTTTCCATAAACCATTTTATATGGAGACATACCCATGGGATTTTTATAACTTGTTCTATAAGCCCAAAGTGCATTATCTAAATCCTTAGACCAATTCTTCCGGGACCTACGGACAGTCTTTTGTAAGATTAGTTTTATTTCTCTATTGCTAAGTTCAACTTGACCACTAGACTGAGGATGATAAGGTGATGCAATTCTATGGTTAACATCATACTTAGCAAGCATTTTACGGGAAGTGCCATGAATAAAGTGTGAACCACCATCAGTCATTAAATATCTAGGGACTCCAAACCTTGGGAAAATAACTTCCTTAAGAATTTTAGTAGAGGTGTTGTCATCAGCACTACTGGTTGGAATAGCTTCTACCCACTTAGTAACATAATCAACAGCAACCAAAATATGTGTATACCCATTAGAGGAAGGAAAAGGTCCCATGAAATCAAATCCCCAAACATCAAATGGTTCAACAGCAAGTGAATAATTCATAGGCATTTTTTGACGCTTACTGATATTACCTATTCTTTGACATTCATCACAAGACGAGACAAACATACGGGCATCTTTGAAGAGAGTAAGCCAATAAAAACCAGATTGCAATACCTTATGAGTGGTTCTCTCTCCCGCGTGATGTCCTCCATAAGCTTCAGAGTGACATTTCCATAGGATTTGTTCATGTTCATTCTCAGGTACACAACGTCTAATAATACCATCTACTCCTTTATAAAGATGTATATCATCCAAAAGTATGTCTTAAATCATAGAAGAATTTTTTCTTTTGTTGGTATCTGAAGCTAGGTGGTATGTATTTAGCAACAATATAATTAGCATAGTCAGCATGCCAAGGTGTACTATTAGAAACATTTATTGCAGCTGATTGTTCATCAGGAAAGCTATCACTAATAGGTTGTGGGTCATCACGAATATTTTCAAGCCTAGACAAGTTATCAGCTACGGGGTTCTCTGCTCCTTTCCTATCAATGATATGCAAATCAAATTCTTGTAGCAGAAGAACCCACCTAACAAGTCTAGGTTTAGCATCTTTCTTTTCCATAAGATATTTTATAGCAGCATGATCGGTGTGAACAGTCACTTTAGAATCAACAATGTAAGTTCTGAATTTATCACAAGCAAACACCACTGCTAAGAATTCTTTTTCAGTAGTAGCATAATTTCGTTGGGCACTGTCTAGAGTTTTACTGGCATAATGAATAATATTCAGTTTCTTATCAACTCTTTGTCCTAGAATAGCACCAACATCATAATCACTAGCATCACACATAATCTCAAAAGGCAAGTTCCAATCAAGTGGCTGAACAATAGGTGCAGTAATTAAGGTTTTTTTTAGTGTTTCAAAAGCTTCCAAACAATCATCATCAAACACAAAGGGGATATCCTTTTGCAAAATATTTGTAAGAGGCCTAGAAATTTTAGAAAAGTCTTTGATAAACCTCCTATAGAAACCAGCATGACCAAGGAAACTACGAATACCTTTGATATCTTTAGGACATGGCATTTTCTCAATTGCATCAACCTTGGCCTAGTCCACTTCAATGCCTCTTTCAGAAATTTTATGGCCCAAAATAATACCTTTGTTAACCATAAAGTGACACTTCTCCCATTTCAAGACAAGACTTGTTTGTTCAGATCTCTGCAAAACTCGATCAAGATTGCTCAAACAATAATCAAAAGACTTCCCATAAACAGAAAAGTCATCCATGAAAACCTCAACAATCTTTTCACAAAAATCAGAGAATATAGCAGTCATACATCTTTGAAAGGTAGCAGGTGCATTACAAAAACCAAAAGGCATATGTCTATAAGCATAAGTTCCAAATGGACAAGTAAAAGTGGTCTTTTCTTGATCAGGTTGTGAAACAAGTATTTGTGAAAATCCAGAATATCCATCAAGAAAGCAAAAATGTGTGTGCTTAGATAATCTTTCTAACATTTGGTCGATAAAAGGCAGAGGGTAATGATCTTTTCTAGTTGCTTTGTTTAATTTTCTATAATCAATTACCATTCTATAGCCTGTGACAATTCTTTGTCGAATAAGCTCATTCTTATCATTAGAAATAACAGTAATACCTCCCTTCTTAGGGACACAATGAACAGGACTTGCCCATCTACTATCAGCTATAGGATAGATTATACCTGCTTCCAGAAGTTTCAATATTTCCGTTCTTACCACTTCTTTCATCTTCGGATTTAACAGACGTTGATGATCAACAACGGGTTTAGCATCAGGTTCCATATTAATCTTGTGTTGACATAAAGTGAGACTAATGCCCTTAAGATCATCAAGAGTATATCCAATAGAAGCCCTATGCTTCCTTAGAACTTTCAATAATATTTCTTCTTCATGTTCTGAAAGGTTAGCACTAATAATAATAGGATATATCTTTTTCTCATCAAGATAAGCATATTTCAAAGTGTCTGGCAATTGTTTTAATTCAAACACAGGATCACCTTTAGGTGGAGGAGGACCTCCTAGAGTTTCAATAGGCAAATTGTGTTTAAGCAGAGGTTTTTGTTCGAAAAAGATTCTATCTATTTCATTTCTTTCATGCATATGAAAATCATTTTGATGGTCTAGCAAATATTGCTCCAAAGGATCAGTAGGAGGTACAACCATAGAAGCAAGACTAATAATTTCATCCTTACTAGGAAACTCTTTCTTATGAGGTTGTCTACTAAACTTGGAGAAATTAAATTCATGAGATTCATCACCAAAACTAACACCGACAGTTTCTTTCTTACAATCTATCTTAGCATTGACGGTGTTCAAGAAAGGTCTGTTGGGTAACGTAGCAAAAATTCAAAATTTTCCTACGTAACACCAAGATCTATCTATGGAGAGACCAGCAACGAGTAGAAAGGAGAGTGCATCTACATACCCTTGTAGATCGCTAAGCGGAAGCGTTCAAGTGAACGGGGTTGATGGAGTCGTACTCGTCGTGATTCAGATCACCGATGATCAAGTGCCGAACGGACAGCACCTCCGCGTTCAACACACGTACAGCCCGGTGACGTCTCCCACGCCTTGATCCAGCAAGGAGAGAGGGAGAGGTTGAGGAAGACTCCATCCAACAGCAGCACAACGGCGTGGTGGTGATGGAGGAGCGTGGCAATCCTGCAGGGCTTCGCCAAGCACCTACGGGAGAGGAGGAGGTGTCATGGGAGGGAGGGAGGCGCCAAGGGCTCAGGTATGGATGCCCTCCCTCCCCTCCACTATATATAGGGGCAAGGGAGAGGGGGGAGGCGCAGCCTTGACCCTTACTCCAAGAAAGGGGTGCGGCTAAGGAGGGGGGAGGAGTCCATCCTCCCCAAGGCACCTCGGAGGTGCCTTCCCCCTTTAGGACTCTCCCCTTTTTCCTTTATCTTGGCGCATGGGCCTCTAGGGGCTGGTGCCCTTGGCCCATGTAGGCCAAGGCGCACCCCCTATAGCCCATGTGGCCCCCCGGGGCAGGTGGCCCCACCCGGTGGGCCCCCGGGACCCTTCCGGTGGTCCCGGTACAATACCGATGACCCCGAAACTTGTCCCGATGGCCGAAACAGGACTTCCTATATATAAATCTTTACCTCCGGACCATTCCGGAACTCCTCGTGACGTCCGGGATCTCATCCGGGACTCCGAACAACATTCGGTAACCACATACAAGCTTCCTTTATAACCCTAGCGTCATCGAACCTTAAGTGTGTAGACCCTACGGGTTCGGGAGACATGCAGACATGACCGAGACGTTCTCCGGTCAATAACCAACAGCGGGATCTGGATACCCATGTTGGCTCCCACATGTTCCACGATGATCTCATCGGATGAACCACGATGTCAAGGACTTAATCAATCCCGTATTCAATTCCCTTTGTCTATCGGTATGTTACTTGCCCGAGATTCGATCGTCGGTATCCAATACCTTGTTCAATCTCGTTACCGGCAAGTCAATTTACTCGTTCCGTAACACATCATCCCGTGATCAACTCCTTGGTCACATTGCGCATATGATGATGTCCTACCGAGTGGGCCCAGAGATACCTCTCCGTTTACACGGAGTGACAAATCCCAGTCTCGATCCGCATAAAACAATAGATACTTTCGGAGATACCTGTAGTGTACCTTTATAGTCACCCAGTTACGTTGTGACGTTTGATACACCCAAGGCACTCGTACGGTATCCAGGAGTTACACGATCTCATGGTCAAAGGAAGAGATACTTGACATTGGCAAAGCTCTAGCAAACGAACTACACGATCTTTTGTGCTAGGCTTAGGATTGGGTCTTGTCCATCACATCATTCTCCTAATGATGTGATCCCGTTATCAACGACATCCAATGTCCATAGCCAGGAAACCATGACTATCTGTTGAACATAACGATCTAGTCAACTAGAGGCTCACTAGGGACATATTGTGGTCTATGTATTCACACGTGTATTATGATTTCCGGATAATACAGTTATAGCATGAATAAAAGACAATTATTATGAACAAGGAAATATAATAATAATACTTTTATTATTGCCTCTAGGGCATATTTCCAACAGTCTCCCACTTGCACTAGAGTCAATAATCTAGTTCACATCGTCATGTGATTAACACTCACAGGTCACATCGCCATGTGACTAATACCCAAGAGTTTACTAGAGTCAGTAGTCTAGTTCACATCACTATGTGATTAACACTCAATGAGTTTTATGTTTGATCATGTTGCTTGTGAGAGAGGTTTTAGTCAACGGGTCTGAACCTTTCAGATCCGTGTGTGCTTTACAAATCTCTATGTCATCTCCTAGATGCAGCTACCACGCTCTATTTGGAGCTATTCCAAATAACTGTTCTACTTGGAGCTATTCAAAATTGTTGCTCCATTATATGTATCCGGTCTCTCTACTCAGAGCTATCCGGATAGGTGTCAAGCTTGCATCGTCATAACCCTTTACGACGAACTCTTTTACCACCTCCATAATTGAGAAAAATTCCTTAGTCCACTAGTTACTAAGGATAACTTTGACCGCTGTCTTGTGAGCCATTCTTGGATCACTCTTGTACCCCTTGACTGACTCATGGCAAGGCACACTTCAGGTGCGGTACACAGCATAGCATACTGAAGAGCCTACGTCTTAAGCATAGGGGACGACCTTCGTCCTTTCTCTCTATTCTGCCGTGGTCGAGCTTTAAGTCTTAACTTCGTACCTTACAACTCAGGCAAGAACTCCTTCTTTGACTGGTCCATCTTGAACACCTTCAAGATCATGTTAAGGTATGTGCTCATTTGAAAGTATTATTAAGTATTTTGATCTATCCTTATAGATCTCGATGCTCAATGTTCAAGTAGCTTAATCCAGGTTTTCTATTGAAAAACACCTTTCAAATAACCCTATATGCTTTCTAGAAATTCTACATCATTTCTGATCAACATATACTCATCAGAAATTCTATAGTGCTCCCACTCACTTCTTTGGAAAAACAAGTTTCTCATAAAACTTTGTACAAACCCAAAATCTTTGATCATCTCATCAAAGTGTACATTCCAACTCCGAGATGCTTACTCCAGTCCTTAGAAGGATCGCTGGAGCTAGCATACCTTTTAGCATCCTTAGGATCGACAAAACTTTTCTGATTGTATTGCATACAACCTTTCCTTAAGAAACTGGTAAGGAAACTCGTTTTGACATCCATCTGCCAGATTTCATAAATGCAGCTAATGCTAACATGATTCCGACGGACTTAAGCATCGCTACGGATGAGAAAATCTCATCGTAGTCAACTCCTTGAGCTTGTGAAAAACTCTTCGCCACAAGTCGAGCTTCATAGACGGTGATATCACCATCCACGTCCGTCTTCTTCTTAAAAGATCCATTTATCTCAATGGATTGCCGATCATCGGGCAAGTCCATCAAAGTCCATGCTTTGTTCTGATATATGGATACTATCTCGGATTTCATGGCTTCTAACCATTTGTCGGAATTCGGGCCCACCATCGCTTCTCCATAGCTCGTAGGTTCATTGTTGTCTAGCAACATGACCTTTAAGACAGGATCACCTTACCACTCCGAAGTAGTACGTGTCCTTGTCGTCCTACGAGGTTCGGTAGTGACTTGATCCGAAGCTTCATGATCACTATCATAAGCTTCCACTTCAATTGGTGTAGGTGCCACAGGAACAACTTCCTGTGCCCTGCCACACACTAGTTGAAGAGACGGTTCAATAACCTCATCAAGTTTCCACCATCCTCCCACTCAATTCTTTTGAGAGAAACTTTTCCTCGAGAAAGGACCCGATTCAAGAAACAATCCATATTGCTTTCGGATCTGAATTAGGAGGTATACCCAACTGTTTTGGGTTTCCTATGAAGATGCATTTTATCTGCTTTGGGTTCGAGCTTATCAACCTGAAACTTTTCCATATAAGCATCGCAGCCCCAAACTTTTAAGAAACGACAACTTAGGTTTCTCTAAACCATAATTCAAACGGTGTCGTCTCAACGGAATTACGTGGTGCCCTATTTAAAGTGAATGTGGTTGTCTCTAATGCCTAACCCATGAACGATAGTGGTAATTCGATAAGAGACATCATGGTACGCACCATATCCAATAGGGTGCAACTATGATGTTCGGACACACCATCATACTATGGTGTTCTAGGCGGTATTAATTATGAAACAATTTCCACAATGTCTTAATTGTGTGCCAAAACTCGTAACTCAGATATTCATCTCTATGATCATATCATAGACATTTTATCCTCTTGTCACAATGATCTGCTACTTCACTCTGAAATTACTTGAACCATTCAATAATTCAGACTTGTGTTTCATCAAGTAAATATACTCAACATTTACTCGAATCATTTGTGAAGTAAGAACATAATGATATTCACTGCATGCCTCAGCACTCATTCGACTGCACACATCAAAATGTGTTACTTCCAACAAGTTGCTATCTTGTTCCATTTTACTGAAAATGAGGCTTTTCAGTCATCTTGCCCATGTGGTATGATTTGCATATCTCAAGTGATTCAAAATCAAGTGAGTCCGAACGATCCATTTGCATGGAGTTTCTTCATGCATATACACCAATAGACATGGTTCGCATGTCTCAAACTTTTCAAAAATGAGTGAGTCCAAAGATCCATCAACATGGAGCTTCTTCATGCGTTTTATACCATTATGACTTACATGGCAGTGCCACAAGTAAGTGGTACTATCATTACTATCTTATATCTTTTGGCATGAAAATGTGTATCCCTACGATCGAGATTCAATAAACCATTCCTTTAGGTGCAAGAGCACTTATTCAGGTTTAATACTAATCTTGATGGTAGAGGGAGTGTGCGATGTTTGATCACATCAAACTTGGAAACACTTCCAACACATATCGTCAGCTCACCTTTAGCTAGTCTCCGTTTATTCCGTAGCTCTTTTATTTCGAGTTACTAACATTTAGCAACCGAACCGGTATCTAATACCCTGGTGCTACTAGGAGTACTAGTAAAGTACATATTAACATAATGTATATCTAATATACTTCTATCGACCTTGCCAGCCTTCTCATCTACCAAGTATCTAGGGTAATTCTTCTCTAGTGACTATTCCCCTTATCACAGAAGCACTTAGTCTCGGGTTTGGGTTCAACCTTGGGTTTCTTCACTAGAGCAGCAGCTGATTTGCCGTTTCATGAAGTATCCCTTCTTGCCCTTGCCCTTCTTGAAACTAGTGGTTTCATCAACCATCAACAATTGATGATCCTTCTTGATTTCTACTTTCGCGATGTCAAACAACGCGAATACCTCAAGGATCATCATCTCTATCCTTGATATGTTATAGTTCATCACGAAGCTCTAGCAGCTTGGTGGCAATGACTTTGGGGAAACATCACTATCTCATCTGGAAGATCAACTCCCACTCGATTCAAGTGATTGTTGTACTCAGACAATCTGAGCACAAGCTCAACGATTGAGCTTTTCTCCCTTAGTTTGCAGGCTAAGAAAATCATCGGAGGTCTTATACCTCTTGACGTGGGCACGAGCCTGAAATCCCAATTTCAGCCCTCGAAACATCTCATATGTTCCGTGACGTTTCGAAAACGTCTTTGGTGCCTCTACTTAAACCATTTAACTGAACTATCACGTAGTTATCAAAACGTGTATGTTCGATGTTCGAAACATCCACAAACGATGTTTGGGGTTCAGCACACTAAGCGGTGCATTAAGGACATAAGCTTTCTACTCATCGCATAATCGCTACTATCAACTTTCAACTATATTTTCTCTAGGAACATGTCTAAAACAGTAGAACTAAAGCGCGAGCTACGACATAATTTGCAAAAGGTCTTTTGACTATGTTCAAGATAATTAAGTTCATCTTATGAACTCCCACTCAGATAGACATCCCTCTGGTCATCTAAGTGATCACATGATCCGAGTCAACTAGGCCGTGTCCGATCATCACGTGAGACGGACTAGTCATCATCGGTGAACATCTTTATGTTGATCGTATCTACCATACGACTCATGCTCGACCTTTCGGTCTCCGTGTTCCGAGGCCATGTCTGCACATGCTAGGCTCGTCAAGTTAACCCTAAGTGTTTTCGCTGTGTAAAACTGTCTTACACCCGTTGTATGTGAACGTAAGAATCCATCACACCCGATCATCACGTGGTGCTTAGAAGCGACGAACTGTAGCAACGGTGCACAGTTAGGGGAGAACACTTCTTGAAATTTTGTAAGGGATCATCTTATTTACTACCGTCGTTCTAAGCAAACAAGATGCATAAACATGATAAACATCACATGCAATCAAATAGTGACATGATATGGCCAATATCATTTTGCTCCTTTGATCTTCATCTTCGGGGCTCCATGATCATCATCGTCACCGGCATGACACCATGATCTCCATCATCATGATCTCCATCATCGTGTCTTCATGAAGTTGTCACGCCAACGACTACTTCTACTTCTACGGCTAACGCGTTTAGCAATAAAGTAAAGTAAGTTACATGGCGTTCTTCAATGACACGCAGGTCATACAAAAAATAAAGACAACTCCTATGGCTCCTGCCGGTTGTCATACTCATCGACATGCAAGTCGTGAATCCTATTACAAGAACATGATCAATCTCATACATCACATATCATTCATCACATTCTTCTTGGCCATATCACATCACATAGCATACCCTGCAAAAACAAGTTAGACGTCCTCTAATTGTTGTTGCATGTTTTACGTGGCTGCTATGGGTTTCTAGCAAGAACGTTTCTTACCTACGCAAGACCACAACGTGATATGCCAATTGCTATTTACCCTTCATAAGGACCCTTTTCATCGAATCCGTTCCGACTAAAGTGGGAGAGACTGGCACCCGCTAGCCACCTTATGCACCAAGTGCATGTCAATCGGTGGAACCTGTCTCACGTAAGAGTACGTGTAAGGTCGGTCCGGGCCGCTTCATCCCACAATACCGTCGAAACAAGATTGGACTAGTAACGGTAAGCATATTTAACAACATCAACGCCCACAACTACTTTGTGTTCTACTCGTGCAAAAGAATCTACGCAATAGACCTAGCTCATGATGCCACTGTTGGGTAACGTAGCAGAAATTCAAAATTTTCCTACGTAACACCAAGATCTATCTATGGAGAGACCAGCAATGAGTAGAAAGGAGAGTGCATCTACATACCCTTGTAGATCGCTAAGCGGAAGCGTTCAAGTGAACGGGGTTGATGGAGTCGTACTCGTCGTGATTCAGATCACCGATGATCAAGTGCCGAACGGACAGCACCTCCGCGCTCAACACACGTACAGCCCGGTGACGTCTCCCACGCCTTGATCCAGCAAGGAGAGAGGGAGAGGTTGAGGAAGACTCCATCCAACAGCAGCACAACGGCGTGGTGGTGATGGAGGAGCGTGGCAATCCTGCAGGGCTTCGCCAAGCACCTACGGGAGAGGAGGAGGTGTCACGGGAGGGAGGGAGGCGCCAAGGGCTCAGGTATGGATGCCCTCCCTCCCCTCCACTATATATAGGGGCAAGGGAGAGGGGGGAGGCGCAGCCTTGCCCCTTACTCCAAGAAAGGGGTGCGGCTAAGGAGGGGGGAGGAGTCCATCCTCCCCAAGGCACCTCGGAGGTGCCTTCCCCCTTTAGGACTCTCCCCTTTTTCCTTTATCTTGGCGCATGGGCCTCTAGGGGCTGGTGCCCTTGGCCCATGTAGGCCAAGGCGCACCCCCTATAGCCCATGTGGCCCCCCGGGGCAGGTGGCCCCACCCGGTGGGCCCCCGGGACCCTTCCGGTGGTCCCAGTACAATACCGATGACCCCGAAACTTGTCCCGATGGCCGAAACAGGACTTCCTATATATAAATCTTTACCTCCGGACCATTCCGGAACTCCTCGTGACGTCCGGGATCTCATCCGGGACTCCGAACAACATTCGGTAACCACATACAAGCTTCCTTTATAACCCTAGCGTCATCGAACCTTAAGTGTGTAGACCCTACGGGTTCGGGAGACATGCAGACATGACCGAGACGTTCTCCGGTCAATAACCAACAGCGGGATCTGGATACCCATGTTGGCTCCCACATGTTCCACGATGATCTCATCGGATGAACCACGATGTCAAGGACTTAATCAATCCCGTATTCAATTCCCTTTGTCTATCAGTATGTTACTTGCCCGAGATTCGATCGTCGGTATCCAATACCTTGTTCAATCTCGTTACCGGCAAGTCACTTTACTCGTTCCGTAACACATCATCCCGTGATCAACTCCTTGGTCACATTGCGCATATGATGATGTCCTACCGAGTGGGCCCAGAGATACCTCTCCGTTTACACGGAGTGACAAATCCCAGTCTCGATCCGCATAAAACAATAGATACTTTCGGAGATACCTGTAGTGTACCTTTATAGTCACCCAGTTACGTTGTGACGTTTGATACACCCAAGGCACTCCTACGGTATCCAGGAGTTACACGATCTCATGGTCAAAGGAAGAGATACTTGACATTGGCAAAGCTCTAGCAAACGAACTACACGATCTTTTGTGCTAGGCTTAGGATTGGGTCTTGTCCATCACATCATTCTCCTAATGATGTGATCCCGTTATCAACGACATCCAATGTCCATAGCCAGGAAACCATGACTATCTGTTGAACATAACGAGCTAGTCAACTAGAGGCTCACTAGGGACATATTGTGGTCTATGTATTCACACGTGTATTACGATTTCCGGATAATACAGTTATAGCATGAATAAAAGACAATTATTATGAACAAGGAAATATAATAATAATACTTTTATTATTGCCTCTAGGGCATATTTCCAACAAGGTCTACCAAAGATAATGGGACAAAAGTCATCTTGTGGGGAACTAAGAACAAGAAAATCAGTAGGATATTTTATTTTCCCACGCAAGACTTCAACATCTCTAAGAATCCCAATTGGTGATATAGTATCTCTATTGGCAAGTTTAATACTGACATCTATGTCTTCTATTTCAGCAGGTGCCATTTCATTCTTAATTTCTTCATATAATGAAAAAGGAATAGCACTCACACTAGCACCTAGGTCACATAACCCATGATAACAGTGATCTCCTATCTTAACTGAGACAATAGGCATGCAACGACTGGTCTATGTTTATCCTTTTCTTCAGGTTTCGCAATTCTAGAAGCTTCATCACAGAAGTAAATAACATGCCCATCAATATTATCGACTAAAAGATCTTTAATCATAGCTACACTAGGCTCAACTCTGATTTGTTCAGTTTGGGTGTTCTAACATAACTTTTGTTAACCATAGTTGAAGCTTTAGCATGTTCCTTCATCCTAACAGGGGAAGGTGGTTTTTCAATATAAGCAGTGGGAATAACTGGATCAACATTGTAAATAATAGTATCTTCTTTGGATTTTACCAGTTCTTTAATTTCTTCTTTAATAGATGGGTGATATTTAAACCACTTCTCTTTAGGGAGATCAACATGAGTAGCAAAAGATTCACAAAAGGAAGCTATTATCTCAGAGTCAAGTCCTATTTAGTGCTAAACTTTTGAAAAGCATCGGTATTCATAAAAGATTTAACACAATCAAACTTATGTTCAATAGCTGACTCTTTACCTTTGTCAAGTTCCCAATCTTCAGAGTCGCGTTTATTCTAAAAGATCCCACCGGAATTCTATAGTATTCTTCATAAAAGAACCAGTATAAGAAGTATCGAGCATGAATTGATCATTGCGAGAAAGCCAAGCATAAAAGTTATGAATAATAATTTCTCTTGAGAGTTCATGATTGGGGCATGAATATAACATTGACTTAAGCCTCCCCCAAGCTAGAGCAGTACTTTCTCCTTCACGAGGCCAAAAATTATATATATAATTCCGATCACGATGAACTAGATGCATAGGATAATTTTTTTTGATGAAATTCCAATTTCAACCGATTCCAGTTCCAAGATCCAATATCATCGCATAGCCTATACCATGTCAATGCTTTTCCCTTCAAAGATAAAGGGAAAACCTTCTTCTTAGCTTCATCTCTGGGTAAACCTGCAAGCTTAAACAATCCACAAATTTCATCCACATATAATAACTGCATATCAGGATGTTCGGTTCCATCTCCTGCATAAGGATTAGCTAGCAGTTGTTCTAACATACCCGAAGGAATTTCATATTCAATATTTTCAGTAGGTGCAGTAGGTTGCGGGGTAACTAATTGTGGTTCCAGTGAGGTGAAGATACCCCGAACAAACCCCTCAAAGGATTGTTTTCCATAGTAGCAAGTTACAATAAATTTCAGCACATAGTAATAAAGTTTCCTTACCAATTTCCAATTACCAAGAGCGCTTCACTCCCCGGCAACGGCGCCAGAAAATAGACTTGATGACCCACAAGTATATGGGGTCAATTGTAGCCTTTTAGATAAGTAAGAGTGTCGAACCCAACGAGGAGCAGAAGGAAATGACAAGTGGTTTTCAGCAAGGTAATGTCTGTAAGTGCTAAAATTGTAAGTAGTGGAGTAGTTTGATAGCAAGATAATTTGTAACGAGCAAGTAACAATAGTAGTAACAAAAGTGCAACAAGGTAGCCCAATCCTTTTGAGGCAGAGGACAGGCCAAAACAGTCTCTTATGATAAGCAAAGTGTTCTTGGGGGTACACGGGAATTTCATCTAGTCACTTTCATCATGTTGGCCTAATTTGTGTTCGCTACTTTGATAATTTGATATGTGGGTGGACTGGTGCTTAGGTGATGTTCTTACTTGAACAAACCTCCTACCTATGATTAACCCTCTCGCAAGAATCCGCAACTATGATAAAAGTATTAAGAATAAATTCTAACCATAGCATTAAACTTTTGGATCCAATCGGTCCCTTACAGAATAGCGCATAAACTGGAGTTTAAGCTTTTGTCACTCTCGCAACCCACCATCTAATAACTACTCCACAATGCAATCCCTTAGGCCCAAATATGGTGAAGTGTCATGTAGTCGACGTTCACATGACACCACTAAGGGAATCACAACATACATATCATCAAAATATCAAACACATATCAAGTTCACATGATTACTTGCAACATGATTTCTCCCGTGACCTCAAGAACGAAAGTAACTACTCAAAAATGATAATCATGCTCAAGATCAGAGGGGTAGTGAATAGCATAATGGATCTGAACATATAATCTTCCACCAAATAAACCAGATAGTAATCAACTACAAGATGTAATCAGCACTACTAGTCACCCACAAGCACCAATCTATAGCTCCGGTACAAAGACTGAACACAAGAGATGAACTAGGGTTCGAGAGGAGTTGGTGATGTTGAAGATGTTGATGAAGATAGCCCTCCTCAAGATGAGAGAGTTCTTGATGATGATGATGACGATGATTTCCCCCCTCTGGGAGGGAAGTTCCCCCGGCGGAATCGCTCCATCGGAGGGCAAAAGTGCTCCTGCCCAAGTTCCGCCTCGAGACGGCGGTGCTTCATCCCAAAAATCATCTCCTTATTTTTTTCTAGATCAAAATGACTTATATACCAGAAGAGGGGCACCAGAGGTGGGCCGAGGAGGGAAGCACCCACCAGGGCGTGCCTGGGCCTCCTGGCGCGCCTAGGTGGGTTATGCCCACCTGGTGGCTCCCCTCTGGTACTTATTTGCTCCAATATTCATTAAATATTCCATAAAAATCCTCAGGAAGTTTCAGCTCATTTGGAGTTGTGCAGAATAGGTAGCTTGACGTAGCTTTTTCAGGTCCAGATTTCCAGCTGCCAGAATTCTCCCCTTTTGTGCATATCTTGCATATTATGAGAGAAAAGGCATTAGAATTACTCCAAAAGGCATTATTATACAATAAAACAACATAAATAACAGTAGGAAAACATGATGCAAAATGGACGTATCAACCGTGCCCGATACTAACAGCATTGGGAAGGTAATGTTCTTGACCTCTGTGGCCAAGCCTCGATACAACAATGGTGGGGAGCTGACATTCGATGGAAAAATGGCATTTGGGCGTTCGTGGTAGAGACTAAGGCACAACGAACTAGTGTGAACAGAGATAGGGGAATGATAGGGCAGAAACCATTGAAAGTAACCAGACGTTTCTATAGAGATTACCTGATCAATAAGGTTATCACAACAATCCAAGACAAGTGGCCTAACAATGATGAGGGCGCAACAATCTTCATCCAACAAGATAATGCAAGACCGCATGTCCTCCCTAATGATGCAATTTTTCTAGACGCTATGGAACAAACAGATCTTGACATAAGATTGTTACAGCAACCACCAAACAGTCCCGAGTTTAATGTTTTAGACCTTTGTTTCCACTGCTCTCTCCAATCCCTAACCAACTGCAGGGCACCTATGAATATCCAGGAATTGGTATAGGGTGTAGAAGAGGAGTTTGAGAACTATGATGCCCATAGGTTGTTCAAAAGCTTTATCACATTGCAAGCAAACATGGTTGAAGTTATGAAGGATTAAGGAGGAAATAGCTACAAGATGCCGCACCTAAACAAGGATCGTCTACAGAATGGTGGAGTGGAAGTAATCGGTGTATACTGCAACGGTGAGCCAATTGCTGACACGAAAGCCATTATAGAACAAGGGGAATGGACAAAGGAAAAGGGAAGAAAAAGGAAAGGAGTAGATAGAGAAAGGAAAAGAAAGGAAAGGAGTCTATCTGTGTATGTCTTATGTTGTCATGTGTATGTCTTGTGTATTGGATTATTGGAATATTTTTGCAATAATTGGATTAATTGGTTTATTAGAATAAGTTGGAATTTATTTGAATTCATTTGGAATTTATTTGATTTTATTGAATTTATTTGGATCATTTTGATTTATTGAATTTATTTGGAATTATTCGAAGTAATTTGAATTAATTTGGAATTATTTCAATTAATTGGAATTATTTGAATTAATTTGGAATTATTTGGACTAATTTGAATTATTTAAAATTATTTCTATTAATTTGGAATTATTTGAATTAGTTGTATTTATTTGAATTAATTTGACAATAATATCTTGTGATAAGATGTAAAGACAAAACTCCAGTTGAGATAAATAATATCTTCAATAAGGGTCATTGCAAGATGCAAATACTCCCTCTTTGTTCACATGTACTGGGTCATTACAAGGAGTACAAATCCCTCTCTGTTCATTTGTATAGGGTCATTACAAGGAGTAAAAAGAAGAAGCTAAGAATTTGTACATGGTCATTACAAGGAGTAAGAAGAAGCATATGATAGGAGCTCTTGTACAGGACCTTGAGCCTCTTTGTTGTTTGTAAGAAGCATATGATAGGAGTACAACTTGCATCTGGAGCCTGTAGTTATGACAAGTCTCGCGGCTAGGAGTTCAGTTCAGTTCAGTTGCTTTTTTCGTTTGATCTTCTTGGAGATATTTGTTCATGCTGAGGTCCAAGTGAGACTGAATCAACAAGCATCAATGCTACTGTTTGGACGAAAAAGACTGCTCCCTGCAGTGTTAGGCTATGTGATTCTTGTGTTTGCAAGCTCAGTCCATGGCGCTTTAGATGGCATGGAGGATCTGAACCAAAGCTACAAGAACGTTCAGCCATTGCAGGTAAAATGGTTCTGAATTTTCCTTTTCTCCCCTAAAAATAAAGTTTCAGAGATTCTCTCCATACTCATATCTAACTTTAGATGGAAGAATTTGAATCTGTCATTGTAGAACTGATATCATTGCCTAACTAAAAACTTACACTTGGATGAACTATTGTTTTTCCAGCTGACGCCCAAGCTTTCACTAAAGCTCAAGCTCCATGCCTTCCTCCTCTGATTTTCGGTCGGCTTCCTGATGCCGATCAGGATGCTACTGATGAGGTTCTCGAGCAACGTCAAGAGTGCCAACCAAAGGTGGGTAATGGAGCAGAAGAGGCCACATCGGCACACTTCCGGGAGCTCTGGAGCATGGACGCGATGGCCATGGACCCTTTCTGGCGACGCTGAGCTTCACGGGACGGGAAGCATATGCGATGCGCTAGAAAAAATATCTGGAAACTGAATCAATGTCGTTTTCTCAATGTTGTTTCAAGCAGACAAAGGAGTTTCAAGTAAACTGAAAATGTTCAAGGTAATGTAGTAATCTGAATCAACATTTTACTGCAATAAACACTGGTTACATGTCACAAATAATCTACCCCCTCATGTGGGCAACGATCTGCGCCGGTGCGCCGGCCGAACGTTTCGGCCGGTCGCACCCTAGCCGTCAGATCGGCCCGTCCCGAGCCGTTGGATCCTTATCCCTGGGCGGCGTCTTCCTCTCGCGAGCGCGTACGAGAAAAGGAACCCCATCTCGCCGGCGCGCGCGTTCTCCCTCGTCGTCGGCCCCCCGCCTGCCCTCCTCGTCTCTCGAGCTCATCGACACCCTCGCCGCCCTCGCCGGCCGTCTTCGCCGGCCGCCATGGTCGCCGGTCCCAGCCCTGGGCGGTCGTCCTCGTCGCCGGCTTCGCCCATGCAACAGCCCACCCCTGCGGTTGTAGCTTCTGTGGCAACCGTTGTAGCTCCGGTGGCGACGACCGGAGCTCACCGGCGTGCTTCGCCGGTCTGCTCGCTGGTGCTCATCCCCCGCTTGCAACAAAAAATCAAGCCCCGGGGGAATATGCCCAGTGCTGCAACCGACGACGGAAAAAGCTACAATCGCTGACGAAAAAAGCTTCAACTAGCTATGAAAAAAGTTTCAACTCGTACGACGGAAACTATGAACGACCAAAGAAAAGTTACAACCGGTGACAAAAAAAGCTTCATCTCGCTATGAAAAAAGCTTCATCCGACGATGAAAAAAGCTTCAACTGTGGAGCCGTACCCATGGACGACAAACGAAAAAGCTGCAACCGGCGGTTACAAAAGCTACAACGGGCAATGAAAAAAGCTTCAAACTTATTGTCTTAGCTGTGAACCCGCGATGACGATGACACCGTTTTGCTGCAACTATAGTTTGGTTTTGCTACAAACGACGTTGAAATTTGCTACAACCATTATCACAGCTACTTGTGCTGCTTCACCGAGCTCCCATGCCTGCCCATGGCCATCGTCGTTTTGCTGCAACCGTAGTAGATTTTCGCTACCACCGATGATTGAATTTGCTACAACTGGTTCCACCGATGATTTGTAGTCTGCCATGGCTGGCTGCAGCTCCGGCGTGGCCGGGTCCGGCGAGGTAGGCAGAGCTCCGATGCATGCGAGGGAGGCGTCGCCGTGGTAGCACCCCATAGCACCGGTTGCAGCATCTCCCG
The DNA here is from genome assembly GCF_018294505.1 of Triticum aestivum. NCBI lineage: Eukaryota > Viridiplantae > Streptophyta > Magnoliopsida > Poales > Poaceae > Triticum > Triticum aestivum. Next base: position 168,184,451 of record NC_057810.1, read on the forward strand.
TTGTTCACCGCCCCTCGATCGCTGGCGAGATGGGATGGTCGCCGGCGAGCTCCGAGCGGGGAGGGGAGCGCGTGGCGCTGCGACCGGGGGGCGGGGGGGAGGGATGGGGAAGGGGTGGGGAGGAGAGGGCAGAAGAAAAGGGCGGCGCGACGCGAGAGAAGAGGAAGAGGAAGAAGGGGATCGGGAGGAGGAAGAAGGGGATCGGGAGGAGCGCGAGCGTACGATGTGCTGCGCGTCGCTTCGATCGAGTGGCCCGCATGGGACCGGCGGAACGGTTCGGCCGGTGCGCCGTTCCTAAACAGTTCCCTTTTCACAAATAATCTTGATGTTGAACATTGGGGTAAACATTGGATTAGATTATGTTGTAGACTGAATCATGATACAATATTGCTGCTGAACACTAGAGTAAACATTCAAGTACCTTGCTGCTGAACAGGACGGGGAAGAGACTGCCATGTTCCCCTCCCCTGCCCATGACACTGGCCCGTCGCCATGAACGCCAAGATAAGAGACTAATTTGTTCCCCTCACCTTCTACAGGTCAGATCCCGACGGCCTCGATGTGCCATCCGCCTCCAAGGTCCTATTGTCACTACCCTGCCCATGTCATAGGCAGTCCCCAAGGTCGCTGCCATGGAGGGTGACCTCGACTCCTTTCTTCGGGCTCCAGGACCTTGGCACAAAATGGGATCCTTTTCCTCTTGATCTTCCCTCCTCGTTGGGATTAGGTTGCTGCGAACGAAGAAAGGCGGGAAGACGAGCAGGACAAGGCGGCCGGCGCGCGGCAAGGCGATGGAGCAGGCGGCCGGGATATATGTCGGTGGGTCACTGAATTGAGGGGAAGAGGACGTACGGGAGAGTGGTGCACATCGGACTAAGTGTTTTGTTGGAGGAAACAGGAGGGGGTTTCGCAAAATGTACGTGGTGACATGTTTTTTCGGGTGAAGGGAATATTAGCTGTAATAAGCACATTTCCATAGGTTTCTTAATGGTAGAATCAGCAAGATGTAGGTTCAGAGAACATTCAGACATGGAATCAAAACCAAGAACATCATATAAATCTTTAGGAATGGTGGAAACACTAGCACCTAAATCACAAAGTGCATTGCAATCATAATTATTAATCTTAATCTTTATAGTAGGTTCCCAACCATCATCTAATTTTCTAGGAATGGCCACTTCTAATTCCAATCTTTCTTCATTAGCCTTCACAAGTGCTTCTACATTGTGTTTAGTAAAGGCTTTTTTATGATCATAAGCATTGGGTGAATTCATCATGGATTGTAAAAAAGTAATACCACTCGCACCCGATGTACTTAGAGGGGCAGGTATTGTTCCCTCTCATAAGGTGCCCCTACTGTAACATTGGTGACATCTGGTAATGGGTCTCGCGGACAGTTAAGAACCTCGATAAGCATTTCTACAAGTGCGAGCATAAGTGGGTGAGTTATCTGTGATCTCCTCTTCCTTAAGTCATTCTATAATTTTGTTTATAACACATATCATTTTCTTGTTCATCCTCATACTAGACTAGGAAATATATCTTCTGGAAATGGTGGGCTATATAGCTCGATGTGTTGTGTGGCATAAGTTTTTCATCTATGTTGCTCAATTTTCCGCCCACTCACTCATGAACATAATGCCAACACTAAAGTCTGATCATCACCGGCATCGTCATTCTTGTCGTTGTTCTTTACCTATGTCTAAAGCTTTATCTATGCCTAAAGATCTACTGAAGTTGTTCTTTTAGGATCTACCTACTGATGTACCATTGATAATCCGTTCATTTGCTCCTTTATGTCATGTTCTAAACATAGTTATAGCTTCTTGGTAAGGGAGGCTCTTGCAATATATCCATGTAATCATCAATGTTCATAACCTGTACTTTTATGTAGCCGTTTAGTATGTGGCTGACCATTAGCCAGGTCTTGTTGTTATTGTATGCTTAGCTATATTACTACCAATGGTGTATGTATGCACTTCAAGTCAATTTTTGTAATTATGAATTGATGATGGAGTCACACTTAGGTTGCTTGTACTGTGGAGTATCATACACTAGTATCAAAATCTGTTGGTGCTCGCGGGAGCTTGCGCTCCTGCGTGCGAAAATATTTTGTTAAATGTCAAAAAAAATCCAGCAAAAAATATATGTGTTCTTTGTCACATCCAAATGCTACATACAAATTTGTAGGCAAAAAAATTAAACATTTGGCATGTGCAAAAAAAAACACCAAATGTTACCCCAAAATGTCACCCTAAATTTGTCTTTTCACCGGCGAAACACTGTTGCTCCGTTTTGCATGAAATTTTCAAGGATGCTTGTGACACTAACACGAAGATCCACAAAAAATTCAGAATTTTTCTAAAACTTTTACTATATTTTTGTTTACTATTCACGCGGGAGAGCATGCTCCTGGGAGACCATAATGCATACAATACTACTTTATGGTACTACCTTCATAATGCATAGTGTCATAAGTTGGCATTTTAAATGACCTTATTTATCATTTTGTATAACGCATAGTAGCACATCATTTATTATGACACAGTATCATGATATTGTCTTCTCTTTCCTCGGTTAATACCATGTCAAGTCATCAATATGCCTAGTTTAAATTGTATGAGGATGTGTGACGCTAGTTTGATACTTCCATTGTGAGCAGCCTTATAATAGGCTCCACCAATGTTCTGCCAATTCAATGCCAATCATAAAATCCTTCATAACTTTTTGTGAGGACTTCTTTTTATTCAATGTCATGCAAAGTACTCGTAAAATGTTCATGTTCTTATCTATATGATATACATCTTCGTATGAGAAAACGAACCCATCGTAGGGTATTCATGAACTGTACTCTAAATGTATCTATACTAGATGATACCTTACACATTGTTGTGCGAATTAGTTGCTAACTTGTTTTAATGAAATTTGGTTGTAGCTAGGGACATGAATATTTGGAGTAATAATACAAGAATTGAAACTCAAGATACATATAATTTATTGTATTTGATTTTTGTATAGTTGTAAAAAATTATTGAATATAAATAGCATAATAGAATGAAAAAAGTTAAGCACTTTTTTCATGCATGGTTGCATGTGGGGTGGACTTCCCAATGCATGATTACACGTTAAGATGACATGGTTACATGTTTAGAGAAATAGGTTACTGGAGATTGCCTATTTAGTTATATATATGATTCGTCTAATAGAATGTTTCAAGCCATAATAAACGTTTGACTTTAATTCCGGTTTCTCGGGCTCCCAAGAGCCAAAATTCCATGTCCCACTTCCACTGGATCCTGCAGATTGATAAATTCGGTTCCTGATTCATTCGCATCTGTTTTCTCAGTGCAGCGCATTGACACGGAAAAGTGCACACACTGTATGGAAGCGACATGTTTCACACTTTTTTGCAAAAATGATTTAGATATATTATAAAAGTTCATCAAAAGTACAATAACATCATAAAAATTACATTATGGTCTGTAGACCACCGAACGACAATAACACGGTCTTTGTATAAATAGACTGCTCACGCCTGATTTAGGTAACTTGCCACCGTTCAGCGTTCCTCCAGTGATTTAATGCAACTTGCCATCGTTCAGTGTCCCTCCAGTATGTGGTCATGTGCATCATCCCGTTAAATTAACAATCACATCACCATGACGAGTGCTTCATTTGATACTCCTTTGCCTTGCGTGGCATGTCTGCCACTGAGCCAGGAGTCAGGGAGCAGTAGGCATCATGCAAACAACATGAGGCGGGTTGGCATTTTCATCAGAGTAACAAAGCCGTGTCTGATGCCTCCTGTAGAAACTTGGTCAAGAAGTTTATTTTGGACATACTTAACTTCAATTAATTTACGGTATTGCTAAAATTCAGATCGCACCGGTATCTGATGCCTCTCGTAGCCATCGGATCTCTGCGCGGAGATTTGTGATGGACTAAGAAACCGTCACAGCGTCTGTTGTTGCCGGTTGCAGCATGACATCTCAACGGTCACAGCATCCATCCTCATCGCTCACAGCATGTTGTCCCACCAGTCAGCATCCGCCATTGCTGCTTGTGCCGTGTAGTCCCACTGGTTGCAGCGTCTATTGTCATTGGTCACAGCACGTCTTGCAACATCTGCCGTCACCGTTTGCATCATTTCATCCAACCAGTTGCAGCACCCTATTGTGCCGCTCATGGCACCACATCTACACTGACATCACTAGACTAAGACTTGATTAAGTCTCAGACAACTGAGTAGCCACACCATTAATTTATTTTAGGGCGAACCTAGAACTGTAAACTAATATGAAACATGAAACGGATGGACTAATTAATACTCCCTCTGTATAGATGTTTTAGGTCACTAATATTACACGGAGAATTGGAATGGAACAGTGGTTGCAAATCATCAAGTCGCTATTCTTACAAAACCTTGTTTACGTGTGCTCTACCTGGGGCATCTTGCTCCAACTACTATTAAAAAGAACATATCCTGTGAAGTTGTTGTATATAATAACACGGCATAATCTTATTTATGTGTGCATAATCCTGAGTCCAAAGTTTTCCAACCAAAAAACTTTTGTGAAGTCAAACCTTTCTGTACAGGATACTACAGGCCTGGCAGCCATCCTTGGCGAAAAGATATACCAAAATGATACATCCTGCCCAGGTTACATGATGAGATTGACATCGTTCGTTTACCAACCCACGCAAATAACTGCACAGACCGGCAGATCACTCGAGTTGCACGGCATCTTTTAGCTTCATAACCTGACATGCCAACAAATAAATACCAGATTAGCAGCTCAGTTCTTCGGTTGGTTCCATTGACCTGCTTTTTTTTTTGTCTCAAAACGCATTAGCTTCAGGGCGCCGCTCGCCCAAATGACACAGAATCTGGAGGTCTTTCACAACTCAAAGCACCTCCTTTTCCAGTTTCAGCACGGCCATGAATGCCTCCTGAGGAACTTCGACCCTTCCGATTGCTTTCATTCTCTTCTTTCCTTCCGCCTGTTAGCAAATGTCAAAGAAACATATTATCTTGTTTACTATAGAGGAAAGCCCTCATAAATTTTAAGAAGTTAACTTCTGCTGAGCACAATCAATAGATTCTCCAATGCTAATTTTGATCGAAGTAAGACAGTCACTAAGAAGAATTACCTGTTTTTTCAACAACTTCTTTTTCCTTGATATATCACCCCCTGCAAGTGAAAGAAAACAGTGGTGTGACTAATCTTTGCAAGCTGTGAGGACAAAGTGTAGCGATCTCTGTTTTTAACAAATAGACCATTGCAGTAAGTAATAGAAAAAAAATCAGATAAGTGTGCACAGGATCAAGAACATGAGACAAGGAACACAGCATTTGATTGGCTTTATGAAAATGTCAGAGTACAAGTTTTAGTATTTCAGTTTACCGTAGCATTTTGACAAGACATCCTTCCTGATGGCTGATAGGGCTTCACTTGCAATGACCTTTGCACCAATACATGCCTGTCAAGGTGCTGATTAGCATCTGATTGCTATAAACAGGAGTACTAATTGAGTGGTTATTACTCTTTGGAAACATATGGCTGCTCCTACTTTCTACCAAGCTACTAAAGTAGCACTTTTCTGATTTAAAGAACTGACCTAGGCCCTCCTAAGACCTAAGTCAAGGCGGAGGTGGACCCAGTTCCTCCTTTATAGTTTGTGATTACAATCAACTCACTAACAAAGAATATGATTGATGTTCTTTCTTGATATAGGTTGCCAAAAGTAGGTGAAACATGTTAGGCACCCCCGACCACAACTTACAGTCTCCCATGATCGTCTGCCCAAGCTTGCTATGTTGATATATTGCAAGAAATATGTGAGAAAAAGACAGATGAAGCTCACTTGAATAGGTATTTTAAACATTTGCCGAGGTATAAGTTCTTTCAGCTTCTGGGTGAGCGCTCTGCCAACAGTGTATGCCTAGAAAAATATTCCAAATATCAGATCACTTGAGAACTTATTGCATAACAACCAGTAAACATAAGTTGTAGCTTCCAAAATCAAGTAGGAAGTGAATACATTGCACAAACAAAGAGTGAACTGTAAACTTGAATATTTAGGTGTTAGGATCTGAGGACATCTGATGCTTAACATCTGTTCAAAGGTTGGTGATAACCCTAGAGTATATGGGTTCATGAACACAAAAAGGGAAGACAAATATGAGACTAATTCTAACCTAACATAATCTTATCTTTAGCAATAAGTAGGAGATGGTAGCACGGGCTATCTTCAATCGGTTTGGATGGCTGTCGCACAATAGGATAGGTCCTTAATGTCCTTTCGTCCAGCCGGTTGTGGCTTTGAGTTGCTTATTTTTTATTTTGCTCCTTTTGTGAGCTGTACTTTGCAGACCAGATTATTTGTTTTGTTGAACTTGCTCTAATAAAGTGGCCGCATGCATCTATCCGATGCAGAGGCCGGGGGATGACCTCCTTTTCAAAAAAAAAAAAGCAATAAGTATGGTTTCATACTGAAATGTGTGAGTATTTTCCAGGTTCTTAATATCCTTTTGCAGTTTGCGATAAATGTATATTCACATGGAGGTGTTTCTAGACAGCATACATTCTCTCTCTGGTTTTAGAGCTATATCTTTCAACAATATGATTGTGCATAGACCAAGAGCTCTAGCTTTCGAAGACTCATGAAGTGAGTAACACAAATGAGTCTGCACAGATAAAAAAATCCTATATATGATGATCAAATCAAAGGTTATACGTCAAGGAAAAAAACAAAGGTTATATGTTTGAGAAAGAAATCAAAAGTTTATATATTCGAGAGAAAAATTAAAGGTCATATGAGTACAGTTGTACTAGCTAGCAAGCATGTCCTTAATAGGTAAAGCACCTTCTCTTTGTGTACAATTGTCGACAATGCTTCCACAGGCTCACCATTGATTTGTATGTCCAGCTTTACTAGGTCACTTACCCTGTACCTGCAAATTAGGAAAATATACATCAGTTGATTTTGCACAAGGAACTATTGAACACTAAAAAGCAACAACAGATGGCTAAGGTTTAGAACAATATACGAGTAACCACATTGCTGAAATCCGAAGTACAAACAATCTTTTATGTGAGACCTCTGTCTGGTCTTTCATGACCCTCAGTATAACTAGAAGTCTAACCTTCAAACTGGTAATATATACATCCCCTATCAAGACATGTGTACAATAAAATGTAATATTATTCAAGAACATTGTAAAATAAAATACTCCCTTCATTTCTATATACAAGGCCACTTCATATTTATGTCTAACTTTGACCATAAATTTTACCAACAAAATGTGAGTTACATGCCACAAAAAATATGTCATTGGATGCACATTTCAAAGAACTTTCCGATGACATATTTTGTACTCCCTCCGTCCGAAATTACTTGTCGTAAAAATGGATGTATCTAGACGTATTTTTAGTTCTAGATGCATCCGTTTTTATCCATTTCTATGACAAGTAATTCAGGATGGAGGGAGTATGACATATAACCCATATTTTGTTGACCAAAAATATAAGTCAAAGTTTGACATGAAAAACAAAGTGGCCTTGTATACATAAATGGAAGGAGTATTAAACTCCATAACTTAATTGTTACTGCTAGAGATTATATTCACATAAGCAACTGCTACATCATTGATCATTAAAGTGCCTTGGAGTAGAAAGCTAGTAGGATATGTTGCAGGAGCAATCTTGTATTGCTCTACGGAAATAAGCTAACATATACAATGCATGCACAATTTGTCGGCAAACCCTCATAGGATGGGGTAACACAGAACAGGAATTAGAATTTACATAATACTGGGGAGGAAATATGTACCCGACAACTGAATATTCCATGCTAGCATATCCTTTGCTTCGAGATTTCAGTTGATCAAAGAAATCACCAACCATCTGCATAACAGTTACAAAAATTATATTTATAGAAAGACCACCAAGTAACTGGATTGGTTTCTTAAAATTGGAAAAACAAGCAAGTGGGCCTTCAGTATAATGCATTATATTCACCAGAGTAGACAAGACTGATTCGTATATTGGCATTGTTGGAACACATCAAGTCAAGACATATACTTATGAAGAACCTCTCACAAAGTCGAGCACATTACAGAAACCGCAGCAGATACAAAATTATTTGACGCGAGGAGGTGCATAAAATGAAGAATAAGGTTGGCAGGTTGCATTTGAATGAAGGTAGTAGTGATTACCGACTGTGATGCTTAATACTCCCTCCGATCCAAAATAAATGTCGTGGTTTTAGTTAGAATTTGAACTAAAACCACGACGCTTATTTCGGATCGGAGGGAGTATATGATAATTAAGAAGTAGCAGAATTCTAATTGACCTACACGATATTGATAAAACAATTACATCATCTCGACTGAAACTTATCTTTGGATAATATGATGTATGTTTTGCAGATGCATTGAGGTATGCATCTCATAACTTCTCATAGTTTTTCCTTTTATTTGCTTCATGAAAATGATTAAATTTGATAAGTTACAGCAGGCAGAACATGTTTGTACTCAAAATAGTTGTTGCATACCTCTGCTAGTGGTAGCATGTAAGTAAGTTTGGCCCTGTTTTCTGTAATGTAGTTCATTTCCTTGAATTCACCTCTTCTCTCTTGACCCAGCTCCATTATTGGGCCAATATAGTCCTTTGGTGTTAACAATTCAATCTGAAACAGGGAAGAGCAGATACCAAATAGGAGAATAAAAAACGTGTAGAATACAGTGCCTCCAAAGTTCAGGAAAAAAAGGACATGACTGCAAATGGATGGTGGAAGACTTATAGAACAACAACCTTTACATACGGTTCTTCAATCGACCTCCGTTTACCAGGTTCTGGAAGCAAGGATGGATTTGAACATTCAACCTACATGACATCTATAAGTAAGCATATGTGTACATTAACAGTGCAATGCTGATAAATAAAGCTGGCATGTTTACAAGTCAAACTGGATCAGTAACCATTTTGTTTACTTTACTAAAAGGATGTCAGATTTAGCAACCGTGGCTAGGTCTTTATGCAACCTGCAATGGCTTAGCTCATATGCTTAACAGCAGCATTGAGGAACTCTTCAGCAGTAAGCAAGAAAAGGGTAGAAACATCTAAAATGGCTGGAATGGTTTCCATCTCATGTCCACCAAGTACAGTGGGAGTTAACTTGCATATATAAATAAAGCACTAGATGGATCCCAAGAAAAGACAATGAAGTTCAGCGTCATAGAACTTACAGTTTCATTATTGGAACAGTTGACACGGTAAACCACACTGGGTGCAGTAATTATTAGGTTCAAGTTGTACTCTCTCTCAAGCCTTTCCTGAAAATACGGAACATTACATTGTACAAAATTCAAGTCAGCATGGTTGTGATGTGAGATGCATTGTTAAGAGCTAAGTAGATTGTACAAAACCTGAACGATTTCCATATGAAGAAGACCAAGGAACCCACATCTAAATCCGAACCCCATGGCACTAGAAGATTCCGGCTCGAACTGCGCAAATAACCAAGATAAATGTCACAAAGCTAAGAAATGTAATACAAAATGCTAATGGGTGATCAACACTCAACATTGCAGATTACAGAGCCCTAGAGAATAATTGCACTGCAACTTTTTATGTGTTTTCTGCAATCTCTTCTAAATGTTGTACAAATGAGATTGGAGACTAACACTATTTTCTTACTATGTAGAAATGGAACACTGATCAACTATTCATAAATGAAGACACTGCCTTTACTACTTTTTTTTGTTCATGTTTTAATGCAAGAACACTAAATCATTTTCTTTAACATCAGGGGACAGTATATAAACTAAATATTCGTTGTTAATTTAGCTGTCATAAATTGCTTTAGAACTTCTATGCTTTCTGCAGGGCAAAATAATAACAAAATTTTGGTTATATCAATGCAAATCCATATAAAACGATCATGGTCTACTTGCATGTTTCATCTAGTATGAACTATATTAGATCAGTTTTCTTGAAGGTTCATACAGATGAACTACGATACCAGGATATGGGTTGAGAAAAGAAGTCTGAACCTTCAAACTAAAAACAAAAATAACCAAATTAGTTCAACAATACACTCATGCTAATCTGACGATCTTGCATGGATGGCTCATAGGCATGATAAGAATCCCACCTTTAGGGCAGCATCATTTAGCTGAAGTCTCCCCAATGCTTCCCGCAACTCCTCAAACCTATTGCCAACTTGAATGTTTAATACAAGATAAATTATGCTTCTGCACTGAAGAAAAAAAATCATTTCAAGGAGAAAGGACAGTACTGATCTGCCTCTAAAGGAAACAAGCCGCAGAAAACCATTGGAGTAGCTTCTGAATATCCTGGTAAAGCAGATTCCGCTCTTTTTGCAAAATGGGTAATTGTATCACCCACCCTAGCATCTGCTACTGATCTTATGGAAGCAGAGAGATAGCCGACCTGAAGGAGTGGTCAAGACATAAAGCAATTTGGTTTGACAGAATTATTGCAGTACTCATTATGAATAGAATTTGGGCATCTTTGGAATACAGGATTACAAAAACACAGGAATAGGAGCAGTGTAGGATTTAGGTATCCTTGGTTTGCTGAATTCTGTATGAAACAAAAACACGTGATTTTGCAAAACTAGCTTGTTGGATGCTCCATAGGAATTTTACAGGAATTTGAAGAGAGAGAAAGAAGGTACATGCAAGACACGAAGGAAAACTTTTAAAGGTCTAACCTCTTGCTAGAATTTCTAATTTACTATGAAGTTGGAATTTATGAAAGCAATCCGCAGGAACTTTGATGATCTCATTCCTTTGATCCAGAGTCCCTCCATAAGAAAATTCCTACGTTTTGACATCCTACAGGATTTCTTTAAAGGCCTCACTGGAACACAGCTTTCTAAGAACGTACAAACATAAGAAATGTAGAATTGAGATTGCATACCATCTAGAAGGGAACCAAAACAAGGGAATATGGATACTTCACATGAGACGCAAAGGAAATAGTTGGTGAAATCTGACCTCCTGCTAGGAATCCTATGAACTTACGGTGTAGAAAAGCAGTTAGTAGTAAATTGGCTGCTCTAATTCCTATTATCCAAAGGTCCTGGATGGGAAACATTCAGATGGACCGAAATCTTACAAAATTCCTATGAAAAATCCTTCAACCCAAAGGGGACCTTAATGTGTAAGATTTGATATTGCCACGCACGGCTTAATTCACGTCATCTTGAGCACACCCGAGTCCAAATGGAACAGCAACCTTCCCGAGGTATAGTCAAGACACGTGCAGAACTGTTCAGAGACTCTTGGACTGTAGGATTTTCGAAGGATGAAAGATTATAATATGTAAGGATTTTTTCCCCATAAGAGCCCTCTGGATAATAGGATTGGGGTTGACAAATTCCTATAAAGTTCCTTCAACCCAAAGGTGTATAGATGGCATATTTGGTGAACTAGACCAATAAGCTGACGTGGATTAATACATGATAGAAGTCCCCATTTTTCGGTAACTAAAGTTGATACCACGAGACAGTCAAACAGTGAACTAGCAAAGTTACCTCACCAGCATGCAGTTCATCAGCTTCCATCTGATTGGGGGATAGTACACCAATTTCATCAGCAACATATTCCTGTTTATTTTGACAATATACTCAGCATAACATTCTATACCCTGCACAGCTAAGGTTCCAGGGGAAAATAACTGTAAAATGGTATTATAATTGAAAAATACTTCACAGAAGTGGTAAAAGACTAATGGCATCATTTTGTTATCGTATACTAGAACAGAAACTTTGGATGGTAATTTACAGAAGTGGTATTGTGCACTCCAATGTAATTGTGTTTTCTGGAAAATTATTGTCCCTTGAGATGAACAAGGCAGTTTACTGGAAAAGTTTCAGTTTTGCTTTAATTACCTTTTTATTGGCCATAAAACATATCTTGTCCCCTTTCCTTATACTGCCATCAATAACTCGAAAATACACAATGACACCTCTGTATGCATCATAATAGCTGAAATTGTGAAGATAAACATTAAACCAAAGTTCAGCTATATGCAGAAAATTATATAGATCAATTATTGTTGTCTTCCTGTGGAACTTTGGCACTTGAAAAATTCACGGAGAAAATTTTAAGTTGAACGATTTCTTAAAGGGCACCTGTCAAATATAAGAGCCCTGAGAGGATTTTTTAAAGTATCCTTTGGTGGGGGGACCTTGGTCACAATGGCATCTAGTATTTCGATGATGCCTATGCCCTCCTATAGACACACAATAACGACAACAACAACAATGTTAAATCATTATATCTGTTCGCAAAAGGGGAATAATAGATTCTATATAAAATTGTACATCAACTGTGTAGTAACTCTACAGAAAATGGTAAGGTAACGAAAGCTAACCTTTGCTGAACACCTAATTGCATTACTGCAGTCCAAGCCAATTATCTGAGGATACAGAAGGCAAGAAGGATGAATTAGACTATTACGAACTGATGGGGCATAATTTCGGTGGGAATGAACAAAATTGTTTTCGGCAATAGTCAGGATAAAGTTAGAACAAACATCAAAGAATACCTCTTCAATCTCTTGGGCGATGCGGTCAGGTTCAGCACCAGGAAGATCAATTTTGTTTAGAACCTAAACTAGAATAGAAAGTCATCTGTCAAATACACAAAAATGAGAAGCCATAACAGGACATCACACCAAAATGTCCATCTCATGAGGGAAATCACATAAAGACTTGGGAGATTTTTCCATCCTTCGTATTCATCTACACGGAGCAAAATGCAACAAGTGCTTAGCCATTTTAAAGCTACTTTTCATTATTGTCCGACTGAAAGGGGGAAACATCTTGCTCAAACAGTAGATTATTGGCTGAAATATACTCATCTTTACTCAAATTTGCGCCCAATTCTAATAAGCCATACATAAAACACTCAAAATAACTCTAGCGTCTCAAATGCTCCGGCAAATGAAATATGTACGAATTTGTTAGCAGCCAAAGGTAAATATTGTAAAACTATAAGATGTAAAACTCATTATTGTGTGAAGAAATTGACAGCTCAAACTAACCGGTATGATTTCGAGGTTGCTTTCCAGTGCAAGATACACATTTGCTAAGGTCTGCGCTTCAACACCCTGCATTGTCACATCAGATATCTTTAACTGTCTTGGAAAAGATGTACTGGAAGCTAGTGATGCCATTTAGCCAGCCTCTGAAGGCAAAGGTAAATGTCTTCAAGTACATAACTATTGAACTTACAGGAAGGAAATATATATTGCACCTGAGAAGCATCAACAACCAGCAGTGCACCCTCACAAGCAGCAAGAGATCGGGAGACCTAGCAAACAGTCGGACACTTCCTCAGATGTTTCAACCAACTCCAAATCTTAAAAGCATGCTAGGTTGAAAGTATCAGAGTGCCATCTCAGACAACTCTAAACGGTCATACAAATTGCAGTGGAGTAGAACATTCATGTATAGCCTGTATTTATTGGAAAAAATTATCTTCACTGCCTGGAAACAGCATAATGTGCTATACCTCATATGAGAAATCGACATGACCTGGTGTATCGATTAAGTTCAGGCAGTAAGGCTCATTGTTCATGACGTAACGCATCCGAGCTGCCTAAAACAACAAATGATTAGAGCGACAGTACATAAGAAGGAACATGCACATCAAAACCATCAAGTAAATGACAGCGTAAGCTAATAAAACCACAATAACATTCATATTTGGCAAGCAGCTAACAGCAAGTATCTGGTCTTATTCCCTCTCTCTAGCCTCCACATTTACACCGGGTTAATATGTTTGGCTAAAGTACTTACGAGAACATATAGCATGAGTCCAGAGAGTTTAACCAACTACACCATCATTTCACGTACCTGCAGTTTGATTGTGATCCCCCTCTCCCTCTCCAGGTCCATGTTATCCAGGAACTGCTGTTTCATATCCCTCTTCTGCACCGTCCCTGTCATCTCGAGGAGCTTATCCGCCAGAGTCGATTTCCCATGGTCGATGTGCGCGATGATGCAGAAGTTCCTGATGTTGGTAATGGGGACCTACCAGACATCGAAAATTGCTACTTTCAGTTAAAATTCAGGGCGCGCGCAAACTCCAAACAAGTACAATGTCGCGACTACTGATGAACACAAAGCTCAGGGCGTTGCGCTGCCCGAGGGAGGTGGCGAATACCTTCTGGAGGCGGTCCTGGCCGGCGTCGGTGGAGGAGGCGGGGGCGGAGGCGGCGAGGCAGAGGACGCGGCCGCGGGGGGCGGCGGGGAGAGCGCGCGGGCGGGAGGCGGCCCAGAAGGGTGCGGCAGGGCGGCGGCGACCTGAAGCGAGCGGCGACGGCGACGGCGCAAGGACGGCGAGGGGGCAGACGGCGGAGGTGGTGGCCATGGAAGGAGGAGCTCCGAGGTGGGCAAGCGTTGGTGCTTCTGGGCCGCAAGGCTTTCCTTGCCTTGCCGCCGTCTGTCTATCCACAGACGCTGTGGATGTTTGGTTGCTAGCTAGTAACCGTTGCATTATTTTCATCCTCAACAAATTGCTATTATCTATTAAATCAAACTTTTTTTGAGGTTTATCAAACATTTTGTTTGGACAAATTCTTTCATCAACAGATAAGAAAAATACTCCTACAGCAAAGACTTGACAATTTTAACAGGTTCCTGACTTGTTTTGAAAATATAGTTTTTAGGATTGAACTAGCTAATAAAACCAGGATATTAGATAGCAATATATCTTAAGCTTCGTTTGGATGTAGACATTGATGGGCATGGCACTGCATTGACTCCAATGCCAAATACTCCCTCTGTAAACTAATATAAGAGCGTTTAGATCACTACTTTAGTGATCTAAACACTTTTATATTAGTTTACAGAGGGAGTATTTAGGATATTAATACCGAGGTTCAGTTCAAATTCTAGCGCTTGGATGTTTGTGCGAAAATCCTAAATCTATGAAAGGCTACGTGCCTGTTACGTAAACTTCCATCGCTAACTAACTGACCCCCCCCCCCTCCCCTTGATTTTCAGGCGGGGTGGGCCTCCCCCTCCCCCTAATCCAATCCGACGTTCCCACGTCAGATTAGCACGTAACATTATGTAAATCATTACGTGGATGTAGCATTGCTCGATGTTTGTGTATCCGGGATGTGGAATCCTGGGGAGACACCAATACTAATTCATGTTTAGATGGTGAAAATGTTGAATTGCAATGGATGTGCCTCTGCTGCCCGTCGGCGTGCTCCCGAGCATCCAGTTTATCCTACCATGGCGGTTCCATGGTTCTACATGAATTGCACCGAGGGTGACCGACGATGGAGGGAACGCACCAGGGAGTTACGGGGTGGGCCTAATAGCACCAGAGCGAGAGACAGTGCACGGGGGAGGGATGGGGGAGAGGCTGGGTCCCGGGGATGGCGAGAGGAGTGTCGTTGTTGAGTTTCAACAGGGTCATCCTGTCGTAGGAACTAGTGGTGTCGGCATGGTTTTGGTGGAGAATCTATTGTCCTAGTAGGCGACCTGGACAACGCGTCGACCTGGATTTGGCTGAGAAGACGTCGGAGGAGGAGGCGGTGGAAGGGGCAAGATGACCTCGATCTCCTGGCGTGGTGGCTACTATGTGTTGGCGTAGGAGATGCAACACGCCGGTGAAGGTGGTGCAACCACGGGAGGTAATAGAAAGGGCGGGTTGATCTCAATCTCCTAGCATGGTAGTGCACGTGTAGGAGATGCAACACATGCGTGAAGGTGGTACAACCATGGGAGGCGGTGGCGGTGATCGTGTGTTAACGATGAGACATCTAGTGGGCAGCAACATCAACTTGCAATGGTGGATGCGTTGCTAAAGCATGAGGAGGGAGATGACAACATGGTCGGAGCCCCTATATTTGCGAAGGGTCACGCCGGTGTCTAGGTTGGCGTCTCAGTATTGAGCCCAAATTCCCCATGTGAATGCCTATGCCATCCAAACAATAACATTCGGGTGAGGCAATGCCTATTCCGAATTCTAGCCCAAAATACCTACATCCACATGAACCTTAGTTTTTCCTGAACCATTCCCTCCTCATAAAACACTAAAAATAAGAATTGGTGCACCGAACCGCCACCCGCCCTTGTCAGCTAGAAGGTTCTGCCCCCACCTCCTTCCACTAGCTTCGCTAGTGTGGAAACACGAGAAGACCCCGATCTACCTAATGGGCCTATAGTTTTTTTTTCTTGTTGTGGGCTTTTAATAAGGTTACGACGTTTCGCTTCATTGGTGACATTGAGGCCTCGATGGCTCATTGGTGTAGATTCTTGTTGAAAGGATTGAAATGGCCCTAGAGGGGGTGAATATGTACAGTTACATATTTCGCTTAATTATTAACAAGTTTAGGCAATGCGGAATATGAAAGATGAGTGTACACAATTGTTATGATGAGATAACAAGCACAATATAATGAGTACAACAATCTAATCGTGTAAACGAGGATGTATCATGTTCACTTCCTTGGAGTAGGAGGTTGTCCCAGCTGGGCTAACTGGCGGCGGACTGCTATCTCATGTGCATGGGTGCATGTTAAATATGCAGCGCCCAACTGTGATGGGCCGCAAAGGCACAATGTTTTTTTGTGCTTTCCAAAAAATAATCTTTACAAAAAAGTTAGAAAAACAAGGTTTGAGATTGTTTGAAGATGCAACTATAATTTGATTGGGCTGAAATTTGAAATGTAGCTTCTCTATTCTATAATATAATGAAGCCAAAGAAAAATAATCAGGGGGTCTGAAGTGGGAATAATATTTTTTTTCGTAATAAAAGCCAGGAAAGGGTAATGATGGGATTTGAACTAGGGGCAGGTGTTAGGTTTGTGCTAAAATTGTGAAGTTGCTCCAAATATCACACAAAGGCCATGTGCAAAGTGTGGAGGTGAACCTTGATGTAAAAGAATGCTTTAGATATTCACTATTTTACCAAATGACAAAAATATGGCTTAGGGTTTAATAAAATAATCGGTTTAATCTTTGATGTTGCGCAATATGCTACTTATGAAATTAACATGATGCACAATCAATATCTAAGAAAAATGTTGGTCCTAAATGAACATTTTTTGCTATGAATTACTTTGGTCACTTCTTACAAACCAAATACATCTCAATGGAATTTCCCCCTGAATCCTCATTCTTCAAGTTTATTTCATGGAATTCTTCTAAAGCAAATGAACACTATGTCAATTAGTGTATCCCGATGTTCCATTATTGGAGTAGGAGGCTTCCTGTGACGCCCCCGATTCAATCGTACACTAATCATACACGCAAATGTGCACGATCAAGATCAGGTACTCACGGGAAGATATCACAACACAACTCCAAACACAAATAAAAGAATACAAGCTTTATATTACAAGCCAGGGGCCTCGAGGGCTCGAATACATAGCTCGATACACAAGAGTCAGCGGAAGCAACAATATCTTAGTACAGACATAAGTTAAAAAAGTATGCCTTAAGAAGACTAGCACAAAAGCAACACGATCGAAGAGGCAAGGCCTCCATCCTGGGACCTCCTAAACTACTCCTGGTCGTCGGCGGTCTCCACGTAGTAGCATCCATCGGCGGTGGCATCTGACTCCAAGGATCCACCATCTGGTTGCATCAACCGGAAAGAAGAAAGAAGGGGGGAAAGGGGTAGCAAAGCAACCGTGAGTACTCATCCAAAGTACTCGCAAGCATTAGATCGATACTAAGAATGCATTGGTATCAAATGGAAGGTTTGTATCTGTGGACTGAATTGCAGAAAGTCGGAATAGAGGGGTAAGGCCTAGCCTATCGAAGACTAGCATCTTCAAGCAGCTTCAAGCATCTTGTAGCATGTAGAAGAGTAAAGAATAGCATTTTAATATTAAATAAGCATGTTGTAACATTAACGCCCAGAGATTCTTCCTCGACTCCCTGCGAGAAAGCAATCTCGGAGCCACATATCCATCACATATCTCAAGTATCCATTTCTAGTTATATAAGATCAGGATACAAGTCTGAATGTTTGTTACCGTGGACACGGCTATTAATAGATAATCTTCCCTGCAAGGGTGCACCATGTTTTCCAACACACTTGATTACTCTGGCCGGACACACTTTTCTGGGTCAATGCCTGGCCTAGGAAGATTAACACGTCGCGGCTGAGGGAGTCCTGGATTAAGGGGTCCTCGGACAGTCGGATTGTATGCGTATGCCAGACTATTGGGCTATGAAGATACAAGATAGAAGACTTCGTCCCGTGTCCGGATGGGACTCTCCTTCGCGTGGAAGGCAAGCTTGGTGATTCAGATATGAAGATTCCTTTCTCTGTAACCGACTCTGTGTAACCCTAGCCCCCTCTGATGTCTATATAAACCAGAGGGTTTAGTCCATAGGACAAGAACAATCATAATCATGGACGAGCTTCTAGGGTTTAGCCTCTCGTGGTAGATCAACTCTTGTAATACTCATATCATCAAGATCAATCAAGCAGGAAGTAGGGTATTACCTCCATCGAGAGGGCCCGAACCTAGGTAAACATTGTGTCCCCCGCCTCTTGTTACCATTAGCCTTAGACGCACAGTTCGGGACCCCCTACCCGAGATCTGTCGGTTTTGACACCGACATTGGTGCTTTCATTGAGAGTTCCACTGCGTCGTCATCATAAGGCTTGATGGCTCCTTCAAGCATCTACAACAACGCAGTCCAGGGTGAGATTTTTCTCCCCGAACAGATTTTTGTATTCGGCGGCTTCACACTGTGGGCCAACTCGCTTGGCCATCTGGAGCAGATCGACAGCTACGCCCCTGGCCATCAGGTCAGGTTTGGAAGCTTGAACTACACTGCCGACATCCACGGAGACTTGATCTTCGACGACTTCGAGCTCATGACAACCGCACCCTGCCGCCACGATGAACATGACCTAAATCTGTCATCGGACTATGCTCAGGAGATAGCACCTGTAACCGCTCTGGCCCTAGATCCGGAGCAGAGCACGCCATCCAAGGACGGGAAGCTCAACCTCGCCACGGATGCCGCAAACTCAGCGGTGCTAGAGCCGAACACGGATCTGACCTCCAACGAGGCATGTGTCATCGGAACGTCGGACTCGTCTCCGGCCATAGGCTCGGAACCGCGTGCATCCACACCCATCGAATCTGACTGGGCGCCGATCTTAGAGTTCAGCTCCGCGGACATCTTCCAACACTCACCCCTAGGTGATGTGTTAGACTCATTAAAGTCTCTCTCCTTGTTAGGAGATTCTTGGCCAAACTATGTCTGGCTTGAGTGGGAAGCGGACGACGAAGAACTTCGTTACCGACCCACCACCCACTTGATAGCCACTGTCGACGATTTAACCGGCATGCTTGATTTTGACTCCAAAGACATCGATGGTATGGACGACGATGCCGGAGAAGAACATGAACCACCGCCCACAGGGTGCTGGACAGCCACCTCCTCTTACGATATATACATGGTGGACACACCCAAAGAAAACAATGGCAAGGACAAAAAGGATCCAGTTGAGGATAAGCCTCATGAGAAGCAGCCGAAGCGCCGACGTCAGCGATGCTGCTCTAAACCTCGCCATAGTAAAAACAGCGATACCGGCATAAGAGAGAATAACACCCCGGACGACACCGAAGACAATGAGACCCCGTAGACCCAGCAATGGAGCAGGACGAGAAAGGAGGCGGCGAACACAGTCCGGGGCCGCTGTCCGATCACAACGATGCCGAAGACACCAATTATCAACCTGTCTCCAAAGAGGAGATCAGTCTGGATGACGATGCATTCATCGTCCCGGAAAAACAATTGGAACATGAGCGCCTCCACCAGTTATCGCCACCGTGAGGAGCTTGAAGAAGCAGAAGCAACGGCTTAAGGCCGCACAGGATACGCTCAATGATAGATGGAACGAAGTGCTCGACTCTGAGGAAATATACAGTGGTAATCGCCAAACAAAGAGCTACCCCAAACGCAAACTGCTGCCGAATTTGACGACGAGGTTATCGCGCCCATACTGCCAAATAACTATAAGGCCGATCAACCAGACCGACCACCTCGTGGTCGAGACAGAGCGGCTAACAACACCGCACACAAACCCGCACCCCCTCCCCGTAAAGGAAGGGAGGTCGCAATCCAGGACCAGAAACACGATTTACACGAAGACCTGGAGAAAAAGATTGGCAGAACCAGGCCCATCTACGGATCCAGGGAACGTGTTCCCGCACAGGATCATGGCCATCAAACCAAATATGTCGGTCACTTACCAGTTCGAAACCAACACCGAACACTACAACCGTCGGATCCACGCCACGACACAACCAAATACAGGGGTGATGCACACCCCCTGTGCTTCACCGATGAGGTGCTGAATCATGAATTTCCAGAAGGGTTTTAACCCATGAACATCGAGGCATACGACAGAACGACTGACCCTGCGGTCTAGATAGAAGACTTTATTCTTCACATCCACATGGCTCGCGGAGACGATCTCCACACCATCAAATACCTACCCCTCAAGCTAAAAAGACCAGCTCGGCATTGGCTGAAAAGCCTCCTCGAAAATTCCATTGGAAGCTGGGAAGAACTTGAGGACGCTTTCAGGGCCAATTTCCAAGGGACCTATGTCCGACCTCCGGATGCAAACGATCTAAGTCACATAACCCAACAGCTCGGAGAGTCAGCCCGTAAGCTTTGGAACCGATTTCTCACTAAGAAGAACCAAATCATCGACTATCCGGACGTTGAAGCCTTAGCAGCTTTCAAACACAGTGTTCGGGACGAATGGCTAGCCAGACACCTCGGCCAGGAAAAGCCAAAGACAATGGCAGCCCTAACTACACTCATGACCCGCTTTTGTGCGGGAGAGGACAGCTTGTTGGCCCGTAGCAGCACCAGCGATCCTGGCACATCCGAAGTCAGGGATGGCAATGAAAAACCACAAAGCAATAAAAACAAACATCGAAACAATGAAGAAAGCCCAGACAATACAGCGGTAAACGCCGGATTCAGGGGCTCTAGACCCGGTCAATGGAAAAAATCACTTAAAGGCAGCAGAGATGGTCCATCCGGCCTAGATAAAATTCTAGACAGGTCCTGCCAGATTCATGGCACCCCCGACAAGCCAGCTAATCATACCAACAGAGAATGTTGGGTCTTCAAGCAGGCTCGCAAGCTCAACACCGAACACAAAGGGAAGGGACCGCAAAGCAAAGACGAGGACGAATCTCGCCAACCGAATACGGGGCAACAGATGAAATTTCCACCGGAGGTCAAAACAGTGAACATGATTTATGTCACTCATATCCCAAAGAAGGAGCGCAAATGCGCACTCCGAGACGTATATGTTGTAGAGCATGTCGCCCCCAAATTCAACCCATGGTCGGCCTGTCCGATCACCTTCGATCGTAGGGGATCATCCGACTAGTATCCGTCATGGGGGTTCGGCTGCCTTAGTGCTCGATCCAATAATTGACGGATACCATCTCACTCGAGTCGTCATGGACGGCGGCAGTAGTCTCAGTCTGATATATCAGGACACTGTCCGTAAGATGGAGATAGACCCGTCAAGAATCAAGCAAAGCAACACTACCTTTAAAGGAGTAATACCAGGCGTAGAGGCCCGCTGCACGGGCTCTCTAACATTGGACGTTGTCTTCGGCTCTCCCGATAACTTTCAAAGCGAAGAGCTAATCTTCGACATTGCTCCGTTCCGAAGTGGCTATCATGCACTACTCGGACGAACGGCCTTCGCCCGTTTCAATGCAGTCCCGCATTACGCTTATCTCAACTCAAGAATCCCGGACCACAGCGTTATCACAGTCAGCGGAATACGGAGAGTTCTCTTCGTATAGAAGAATACGCAACGGCTCTAGTAGCCGAAGCACGAAGCAGCCTTTTCAAGCCAAGCAGCTCATCGGTCCTCAAGACCATGGACACGGCCAAACGTGTTCGGAGCACACCTATGTGTAGCAGCTCAGATAAACCTGAGCTTGTTTAGCAGCCCTGCCCCCATAGATCGCCCCATAAGAAGACTGTACATGTTTTCCCGTATACATAAATATACACTCAACATTCCTTGGGTGGCGCTGGGGGCACCCTACACGTAAAAAGTCTATAGTTTGGCTTGACCCTATTCGGACTCAAGAAGCTACAGTTCACGGTTCATCAAAACCAACAAACTATACCCACAGCCATACCAGATTCTTTCACCTGGTTCTTCCTTTTTTACA
Organism: Triticum aestivum; assembly: GCF_018294505.1. NCBI lineage: Eukaryota > Viridiplantae > Streptophyta > Magnoliopsida > Poales > Poaceae > Triticum > Triticum aestivum. The sequence continues at coordinate 168,206,695 of NC_057810.1, forward strand.
GATAGCCATCATGATATACCCTTCAAGGACACTGCACAATGGAGACAAAGGCGCAGACGTGCAGCAGGGCCCCGTTTTAAGGTTTCTTTTTAGATTAAGACCCTGTGTAAACCTTTTTTCTTATTATTATCTCTTGTTGTTTCATATCCTCCTGGCATATAAAACGCCCAGGAAAGATATTGGCATTATTCACGAACTTACGATTCGCCGTACTAAAATGGATGTTATAGAAGCAGCCAGCAGTGTGCTTTGAGAAGTATGCTCTCACCACAGGCGCTCTCTCCTCAGGCCAGATTGCCGCGCGTGCCTTGAATTCACGGTTCATTGCCAGGGGCTGTATTCAGCCCGGTATATATTGAAAAGTCCGAATACCTTCGGGAGTGTTTGGTGTCGCGAGTTTTGGCCTTATATGCATCAGCTCCGAATCATGTCTTTGGTCAATAATTGGATTTGACCGGCTCCTGTGCTTGCCACCTTACGTTTCGCTCTATCGGCTAAGGTGGTAAAGGGAGAACTACTGCGATTGTGCCATGGTTCATCCGGATGAGCATCTCAGTAGAGAAAACCAAAAACTGACTGTCATGATAAGGCGAGAGCTGGTCAACCACTCGATAACTCAGCGGAATCTCCGCGATTCCTCCACATTAACGAAGGACCAGTTTCCCGGCCACGTATGTAAATGCACTGTATTCGAATAAACGCGGACATACCAAGGGCTATATAGTAGCCCCACCGTCAAACTCCTATGGCTAAGTGAAAGTGTTAAAGCTCTATAGTCCGATTGCCTAGTTCGCCGCACTAACACCTCCTTAATGGACCAAGACGTTGGGTCAAGTGTGATCACGTGCTTTTCCGAACACCCCCGCGTTATATGCGAGGGGGCCGAAGCCAACGACTGCAAACTTTCAGGTTATATACATATATACATAAATGGCCGCACAGGAGGCACTAAAATACTTTATGAGCAAAAGTATAAACACAACCTTCATTATCATAAGCATTGTTTTTACAATTCGGATACATGTTACTCGAACATAATATTCTTCGAGCACTGACCCTCTATCAAGCGGGTACCCTCTAAGACTTCTTCAAAATAGTGCTCTGGTGTGTCCTGACCCTCGGGTGGACCCCTTGTTGCAATATCAGTGGCCTTCATCTTCGCCCAGTACGTCTTCACATGGGCAAGGGCCATCCATGCACCTTCTATGCACGTTGACCGCTTGACAGCGTTGATATGCGACACCGCACGAACAAGTTGTTGCACTAAACCAAAATAACTATTCGTATTTGGTCCCTCAGGCCACAGCCGGTCCATGACAGCCTTCATGGCAAGTCTGGATATCCTGTGGAGCTCGGCCCATTCGGCCATCTGTTCATTCAACAACAGCGGATGCCTTGGCATGCTAAACTGCGACCAGAAAAGACTTTCCACTTCATGGCCTTCTTGGGCTTGGAAAGTTTGCGTTGCATCAGAAGCACTCTTCGACAAGTCCAAATATGCATCCGGAGAACTCCACATTTGATCAAGCGGGCCATACTTTGGATCACCGAACTTAATTCGTAATAAAAAGGGCTTCCCAGCCGCGATCTCCCCGGCTTGCCGGATCTCCTCCCGAGCCGCTCTGGCCTCTGACCGGGTTTACTTTGCCGCTTGTAAGGCCTTCTCAAGGTCAGCAATTTTTGCTTGGCTCTCTTTCTCGAGAAGTTCATATAGGCTAGTGGCATCCCTTAGCTCAAGCACCATGTTGGGTATTCTCTCCTCACTCAGGCGATGAGCAGCCTGTTCGGCTTTTAATTCACCAACTCCCTTCTCGGCATCCGCTTTGCTTATCCTGGCTTGCTCCTTGGCTCAGGCAAGCTCAACCCGAAGGGTCTCCACGGCGGCAGCACCATCTGCAGTCAAGCATATTACAAATTCCAGCATCATGCTCCTATTTATACTCACTGACCTCCCAAAAGACATACCTTGCGCCTCGTCAAGCCGCTTGTTCACGAGCGTGATGTCGTCATCTGCTACATCAAGTTGCCGCTTCAATTCGGCAAATTCAACAGCCCGGGCGGTAGCCGGGGTTGCAGCCGCCTGTGTACAAATTAGCAAAATTATTACCCGAGCTTATTTATCTTTTGATCCTCTGATCGCCTTGTTCGGATGGCAACCAGAGTCTCAGGGGCTACTATACACAGTGTACCTTGCGTTTACGGTACAATTAAAAAATGTCACATTACGTACATCAAAGCCTCTTAGCAGTCTCGTAAAGGCTCCATTCAATCTGCTTTTCACGGACGAAATTCGCTCAATCACCGTACCCATTAAGGTACGATGTTCCTCTGAGATAGGCACTTGCCGCAGAAGACCCGTCAATATGTCCGGTTGTATATTGGATAGTCCGGGGCTCTTGTTGTTGGTCTCTCTAGGACCCGAACACCCCGGACCTCAGGCAGCCAAAGAGTCACCTTCTGGCCTTGTCCTCCTTTGCGGATCGGGAGAGATCCTCCAGGACGACACCTCGGGATCGTCCGCCTTATGGGGCGGGGAAGTATGAGGCAGCGTTTCGCTCTTCATCATCTCCGAAAGAAGATCCCCCGAGGACGAAGATTGTTGAGGAAGGCTATAGGCCGAACTGCAAAACATACGTTTCAGATATTACCCTCACAAATAGGAAAAGAATGGGGTATCCTTATTAAACACCTTTGTTCACTTATGGTTCGGCTAAAGGCTGGCCCCCTTGTGGGCACTGTGCGGAAATATCGCCTCCTGAATCCGGGCCCTCTGATAGGGATTTCTTCCCTCGCTTGGAGGCCTCGGCCTACAGGTCTTCGGGGGCGGCTCTCTTCTTCCTGTGGGGGGAGGGAATGTTAGATTCTCCTCCCCATTCATCCTCCGACACGGGAGTTCCGATTTCCCCGGATGCGGTGCGTGATATACCTCCGGTATGAAGGCCACTTTTGACCTCCCCACTCCTCTCCTTTTCTTCCCTCAACGGCACTTGATAAGGCGCAGGAGCCAGCATCCTGGTTAACACTGGATCCGCTGAGTTTTGGGGAAGAGGGGCTGAACACCTGATCCTCTCCGCCTTCTTTACCCAGCCCTGGCCGAGTACGGTTTTCTAAGAATATTGTTATGGGAAACTTAAACTAAAAATGTGTTCAGAAATTGAGTGCTTACCGGGGAATCCGGGTGGTTGCAGTCGAGGCATGCGTCCTCTGTGGTGTCCGGACACCTTTTTCGTGACCCAAAGAATAATTCATACATCCCTTCGAGCGTTGTGACGAAGAAGCACTGAATGGTTTGCGGTCCTTTCGGATTGAACTCCCACATGCGGAGAGGTTGACGCTGGCATGGCAAGACCAAACAAACTAACATAACTTGGATTACCTTGATGAGATCGATGTCCTTCTTAATAAGGTCTCGAAGGCGGCTTTGCAGTATTTGCACTTCATCTAACGATCCCCAATCCAGCCCCTTGTTGATCCACGATGCAAGATGAGGTGGAGGGACGGATCGGAAGGCAGGTGAATCCGCCCACTTTGTACCATGAGGTTCCATGATATAAAACCACTCCCGTTGCCATAGGTCAGAAGCTTCTGTGAAGGAACCCTTTGGCCAGGCAATGTCGGTGAATTTGCTTATTATAGCACCTCCGCACTCCGCGTGTCTCCCATCTATTATCTTCGGCTTTACATTGAAGGTCTTGAGCCATAAGCCGAAGTGTGGAGAGATACGGAGGAAGGCCTCACACGTGATAATGAATGATGAGATGTGAAGGAAGGAGTCCGGAGCTAGATCATGGAAATCTAGTCCGTAGTAAAACATGAACCCTTGAACGAAGGGATGAAGGGAGAAACCTAGCCCCCGGAGGAAGTGAGGGATAAATACAACCCTCTGATGTCTACTACACAACCTTCTTCTTGTAGACGTTGTTGGGCCTGCAAGTGCACAAGTTTGTAGGACAGTAGCAAATTTCCCTCAAGTGGATGACCTAAGGTTTATCAATCCGTGGGAGGCGTAGGATGAAGATGGTCTCTCTCAGACAACCCTGCAACCAAATAACAAAGAGTCTCTTGTGTCTCCAACACACCCAATACAATGGTAAATTGTATAGGTGCACTAGTTCAGCGAAGAGATGGTGATACAAGTGCAATATGGATGGTAGATAAAGTTATTTGTAATCTGAAATAATAAAAACAGCAAGGTAACAAGTGGTAAAAGTGAGCGTAAACGGTATTGCAATGCTAGGAAACAAGGCCTAAGGTTCATACTTTCACTAGTGCAAGTTCTCTCAACAATAATAACATAGATAGATCATATAATAATCCCTCAACATGCAACAAAGAGTCACTCCAAAGCCACTAATAGTGGAGAACAAACGAAGAGATTATGGTAGGGTATGAAACCACCTCAAAGTTATCCTTTCTGTTCTATCTATTCAAGAGTACGTAGTAAAATAACATGAAGTTATCCTTTCCGCTCAATCTATCATAGAGTTCATACTAGAATAACACCTTAAGACACAAATCAACCAAAACCCTAATGTCACCTAGATACTCCATTTTCACCTCAAGTATCCGTGGGCATGATTATACAATATGCATCACACAATCTCAGATTCATCTATTCAACCAACACAAAGTACTTCAAAGAGTGCCCCAAAGTTTCTACTGGAGAGTCAAGACGAAAACGTGTGCCAACCCCTATGCATAGGTTCATGGGCGGAACCCGCAAGTTGGTCACCAAAACATACATCAAGTGGCACATGATATCCCATTGTCACCACAGATAAGCACGGCAAGACATACATCAAGTGTTCTCAAATCATTAAAGACTCAGTCCGACAAGATAACTTCAAAGGGGAAAACTCAATCCATTACAAGAGAGTAGAGGGGGAGAAACATCATAAGATCCAACTATAATAGCAAAGCTTGCGATACATCAAGATCTTGCCATAGAGAGAACACGAGAGAGAACATGAGAGAGAGAGAGAGAGAGAGATCAAACACATAGCTACTGGTACATACCCTCAGCCTCGAGGGTGAACTACTCCCTCCTCGTCATGGAGAGCGCTGGGATGATGAAGATGGCCACCGGTGAGGGATCCCCCCTTCGCAGGGTGCCGGAACAAGCTCCCGAGAGGTTTTTGGTGGCTACAGAGGCTTGCGGCGGCGGAACTCCTGATCTATCTTCTCCGTGGATGTTTTTAGGGTTCGTGGGACTATATAGGTGAAAGAAGTCGGTCAGGGGGTGCTCGAGGGGCCCACGAGACAGGGGGGCGCGCCAAGGAGGGGTGGGCGCGCCCTCCTATCTCCTGGCCTCCTCGAGACTCTTCTGACGTGAACTCCAAGTCTCCCGGATGATATTCTTCCAAAAAATACGCTGCCAAAGGTTTCATTCCGTTTGGACTCCATTTGATATTCCTTTTCTTCGAAATACTGAAACAGGCAATAAAACAACAATATGGGCTGGGCCTCCGGTTAATAGGTTAGTCCCAAAAGTAATATAAAAGTGTATAATAAAGCCCGTAATCATTCAAAATAGATAATAAAATAGCATGAATGCTTCATAAATTATAGATATGTTGGAGACGTATCAGCATCCCCAAGCTTAATTCCTACTCGTCCTCGAGTAGGTAAATGATAAAAGAAAGAATTTATGAAGTGTGAATGCTAGAAGGTGCACAAGTTTGATTAATGATAATTTCAATCACATTTTCTAGCATGATTATATGTCATGACAATAGTTCATCTCATAAAACTTTTCATGATCAAGTAACAAGCTATTCACATGTCAAAGCATAGACCATAAACTTTCTTGAAAACTAGCAAACTTCATTCTTAGTCATAAAACAATTGCAATTCATCTTATTTTTAGGAAGGGTCTATGTCAGAGCTTTAATTTAGCAAACTTCACATACTCAACTATCATATAGTCTTCTACAATTGCTAACACTCACGCAATACTTGTGGTTATGGAGTTTTAATCGGACACTGAGAAAGATAGGGGCTTATAGTGTTGCCTCCAAACGTATTCACCTTTGGGTGATGTCAACAATAATAGTTCATGCTAACTTACATCCAATTGGATATATATATCAGGATCACCCTAACACAAAGTGCTTGCCAAAGGATAAAATGAAAAAGGGAAAGGTGAAGATCACCTTGACTCTTGCATAAAGTAAAAGACATAAGGTAAAAGATAGGCCCTTCGCAGAGGGAAGCAGAGGTTGTCATGCGCTTTTAGGGTTGGATACACAAAATCTTAATGCGAAAGAATGTCACTTTAGATTTCCCCTTGTATATGGACCTTTATTATGCAGTCCGTCGCTTTTATTGCTTCCATAACAAGATCGTACAAAGCTTATTTTCTCCACACTAATAAGTCATGCATATTTAGAGAGCAATTTTTATTGCTTGCACCGATGACAACTTACTTGAAGGATCTTACTCAATCCATAGGTAGCTATGGTGGACTCTCATGGCAAAAACTGGGTTTAAGGATATTTGGAAGTACAAGTAGTATCTCTACTTGGTGCAAGGAATTTTGGCTAGCATGAGGGGGAAAGGCAAGCTCAACATGTTTGAATGATCCTTGACAATATACTTTAACTGAGATGTGAGAAAACATAACCCATTATGTTGTATTCCTTGTCCAACATCAACTCTTTAGCATGTCATACTTAATGAGTGCTCACAATTATAAAAGATGTCCATGATAATATATTTATATGTGAAATCTCTCTTCCTTCAATATTCTTTCATGAATTGTTCAAATGACCAATACAATGCTTGCTAACCTCCAATAAATTTACAACCTCTACTTCTTATATGTGAAGTCATTACTCCCCATCGGGGTAAGCATATGAAACATATATAATTTCAGATTTATAACATTCAACTCATTCAACCATTTACTAATAGTATATAAGTGAAGCACACGAGTAAATGACAAACTACTCCAAAAAGATATAAGTGAAGATCAATGAGTAGCTAAATAATTATGTAACTATATGAAGACTCTATCTCATTAAAGAATTTCAGATCTTGGTATTGTATTCAAACAGCAAGCAAAACAAAATAAAATGACGCTCCAAGCAAAACACATATCATGTGGCGAATAAAAATATAGCTCCAAGTAAAGTTACCGATGAACGAAGACGAAAGAGGGGATGCCTTCTGGGGCATCCCCAAGCTTAGGCTCTTGGTTGTCCTTGAATATTACCTTGGGGTGCCTTGGGCCTCCCCAAGCTTAGGATCTTGCCACTCCTTATTCCATAGTCCATTGAATCTTTACCCAAAACTTGAAAACTTCAACCACACAAAACTCAAAACAAAACTCGTAAGCTCCGTTAGTAAAAGAAAACAAACCACCACTTTAAGGTACTGTAATGAACTCATTCTTTATTCATATTGGTGTTAAACCTACTGTATTCCTACTTCTCTATGGTTCATACCCTTACATACTAGCCATAGATTCATCAAAATAAGCAAACAACACAATGAAAACAGAATCTGTCAAAAACAGAACAGTCTGTAGTAATCTATATCAAACGTATACTTCTGGAACCCCCAAAATTATGAAATAAATTGGTGGACCTGAGGAATTTGTCTATTAATCATCTGCAAAAAGAATCAACTTAAAAGAACTCTCCAGTAAAAATATGGCAGCTAATCTCGTGAGCACTAAGGTTTTTGTTTTTTTACAACATGATCATAAAGACTTCACCCAAGTCTTCCCAAAGGTTCTACTTGGCACAAACACTAATAAAAACATGAAACCACATCTAACCAGAGGATAGATGAATTATTTATTACTAAACAGGAACAAAAAACAAGAAACAAAAAATAAAGTCGGGTTGCCTTCCAACAAGCACTTTTCTTTAATGCCTTTTTAGCTAGGCATGATGATTTCAATGATGCTCACGTAAAAGATAAGAATTGAAACATAACGGGAGCATCATGAAGCATAAGACTACCAGATTTAAGCCTAACCCAATTCCTATGCATAGGGATTTTGTGAGCAAACAACTTATGGGAACAATAATCAACTAGCATAGGAAGGTAAAACTGTTGGAAATATGCCCTAGAGGCAATAATAAAAGTATTATTATTATATTTCCTTGTTCATGATAATTGTCTTTTATTCATGCTATAACTGTATTATCCGGAAATCGTAATACACGTGTGAATACATAGACCACAATATGTCCCTAGTGAGCCTCTAGTTGACTAGCTCGTTGTGATCAACAGATAGTCATGGTTTCCTGGCTATGGACATTGGATGTCGTTGATAACGGGATCACATCATTAGGAGAATGATGTGATGGACAAGACCCAATCCTAAGACTAGCACAAAAGATCGTGTAGTTCATTTGCTAGAGCTTTGCCAATGTCAAGTATCTCTTCCTTCGACCATGAGAGCGTGTAACTCCTGGATACCGTAGGAGTGCTTTGGGTGTATCAAACGTCACAATGTAACTGGGTGACTATAAAGGTGCACTACAGGTATCTCCGAAAGTATCTATTGTTTTATGCGGATCGAGACTGGGATTTGTCACTCCGTGTAAACGGAGAGGTATCTCTGGGCCCACTCGGTAGGACATCATCATATGCGCAATGTGACCAAGGAGTTGATCACGGGATGATGTGTTACGGAACGAGTAAAGAGACTTGCCAGTAACGAGATTGAACAAGGTATTGGATACCGACAATCGAATCTCGGGCAAGTAACATACCGATAGACAAAGGGAATTGAATACGGGATTGATTAAGTCCTTGACATCGTGGTTCATCCGATGAGATCATCGTGGAACATGTGGGAGCCATCATGGGTATCCAGATCCCGCTGTTGGTTATTGACCAGAGAATGTCTCGGTCATGTCTACATGTCGCCCGAACCCGTAGGGTCTACACACTTAAGGTTCGATGACGCTAGGGTTATAAAGGAAGTTTGTATGTGGTTACCGAATGTTGTTCGGAGTCCCGGATGAGATCCCGGACGTCACGAGGAGTTCCGGAATGGTCCGGAGGTAAAGATTTATATATGGGAAGTCCTATTTTGGCCACCGGAAAATGTTCGGGATTTTTTGGTATTGTACCGGGAAGGTTCTAGAAGGTTCCGGAGTGGGGCCCACCTGCATGGGGGGACCCACATGGACGTGGGTAGTGGGGGCAAGGCCCCACACCCCTGGTCAAGGCGCACCAAGATCCCCCCTTAGAAGGAATAAGATCATATCCCGAAGGGATAAGATCAAGATCCCTAAAAAGGGGGATAACAATCGGTGGGGAAGGAAATAATGAGATTTCTTTCCTCCCACCTTGGCCAACGCCCCAATGGACTTGGAGGGCAAGAAACCAGCCCCTCCACCCCTATATATAGTGGGGAGGCGCATGGGAGCTATACACGAAGTTCAGGCACAGCCCTACCTCTCTCCCTACTCCTCCTCTCCCATGGTGCTTGGCGAAGCCCTGCTGGATTGCCACGCTCCTCCACCACCACCACGCCGTTGTGCTGCTGTTGGATGGAGTCTTCCTCAACCTCTCCCTCTCTCCTTGCTGGATCAAGGCGTGGGAGACGTCACCGGGCTGTACGTGTGTTGAACGCGGAGGTGCCGTCCGTTCGGCACTAGGATCATCGGTGATTTGTATCACGACAAGTACGACTCCATCAACCCCGTTCACTTGAACGCTTCCGCTTAGCGATCTACAAGGGTATGTAGATGCACTCTCTTTCTACTCGGTGCTGGTCTCTCCATAGATAGATCTTGGTGACACGTAGGAAAATTTTGAATTTCTGCTACGTTCCCCAACAAAAACAAGCATAGCTTCAAAAATTTCAACACATATAGAGGAAACTTGATATTATTGCAATTCCTACAAGCATATGTTCCTCCCTCATAATAATTTTCAGTAGCATCATGAATGAATTTAACAATATAACCAGCACCTAAAGCATTCTTTTCATGATCTATTAGCATAGAAAATTTACTACTCTCCACATAAGCAAAATTCTTCTCATTCAGAATGGTGGGAGTATCATAAGAGACTTGAACACTAAAAATTGTTTCCACATTAAAAGAGTAATGTTCAGAAAAAGGGTAATCATAATCATGACAAGTTTTATAAATATAATCATCACTACTTTTTATAGCATAGGTTTCATCACAATAATCATCATAAGTAGCAACTTTGTTCGCATCATAATTGATTGAAACCTCTCCCAAGATAGTGGAATCACTAAATAAAGTTGACACTCTTCCAAATCCACTTTCATATTCATCACAATAAGATTCAATATCCTCCAAAATAGTGGGATCAATACTACCTAAAGTTGACACTCTTCCAAACCCACTTTCATCAATATAATCATCATAGGTAAGAGGCATGCTATCATCATAACAACTTTGCATATCAAAACATGGGATGCTAAAAATATCATCTTCATTAAACATAGCATCCCCAAGCTTGGGATAAACACTAATTTCAGCAAATATATTCTCAAATATGTCATCCTCATCAAACATAGCTTCCCCAAGCTTGGGCCTTTTTGTATCATAAGCATTATCACCCTCATCATTAATAGCATGGATAGCACCAATAGTATACCAATTATCATCATCACAATGAGTAGTAGGAGCAACATCATTTGGGAGGGACACCTTTTTACCTTTGATTCTCCTTCTCTTCCTTTTCTTCTTCACATTATGTGTGGATTCAACCTTCTTCTTTGAGCTCCTTATTGATGAGATTGGTTGAATAGAAAGCTCCTCCTCATTAGTTGATTCATCATAAGAAATAATAGGATGAGATTGGGAAGTCTCTTCCCTTTCATTAGTATTCTCATCATCTTCCATTTGCCTTCTTTTCTTTAGGTAATCGGCAATATAAGGATTTTCAATGCAATTCACCGCACAATACATATAAATATCCTCTAGATAAATATCAAAGAGTTTTTAAGGACAAATTCTGGAAGATTCTTAGTTAAACGTTTCATTTCTTCATAACCCAAAAGCAAACTGAGTTCGTAATAATGTGCAAGGGAAATCAAATCATCACAATTTTTGGACACGATTCGGTCATGAAATAATTTGCATTGGAGATGTAAATGACCACGTTCATTGCATAGTTCACAAGTACGGCAAAGGAAATGTGAATTTTCAGCATTCTTATCTAGCTTTTCTTGCAACAATTTAGTTTCTAAATGCTTATGCCTCTTGCAATATCTATCTTCCCTATTTGGTGTGTACTTGCAAACCCAATCAACTCCACAAAAGTTGACATGCTTATAGGAGACATTTTCATTATGACTAGAGCAATCATCATTAGTACTATGGATATTCAAAGAGTTCATACTAACAACATTGCATTCATGCTCATTATTCAAAGATTTAGTGCAAAACATGTTATAGATTTCTTCTTCTAGCACTTGAGCACAATTTTCCTTACCATCATTCTTACGAAAAATATTAAAAAGATGAAGCATATGAGACAAACTCAATTCCATTTTTTTGTAGTTTTCTTTTATAAACTAAATTAGTGATAAAACAAGAAACAAAAAGATTTGATTGCAAGATCTAAAGATATACCTTCAAGCACTCAGCTCCCCGGCAATGGCGCCAGAAAAGAGCTTGATGTCTACTACACAACCTTCTTCTTGTAGACGTTGTTGGTCCTGCAAGTGCACAGGTTTGTAGGACAGTAGCAAATTTCCCTCAAGTGGATGACCTAAGGTTTATCAATCCGTGGGAGGCATAGGATGAAGATGGTCTCTCTTAAACAACCCTGCAACCAAATAACAAAGAGTCTCTTCTGTCCCCAACACACCCAATACAATGGTAAATTGTATAGGTGCACTAGTTCGGCGAAGAGATGATGATACAAGTGCAATATGGATGGTAGATGTGACGCCCCCGATTCAATCGTACACTAATCATGCACACAAATGTGTACGATCAAGATCAGGGACTCACGGGAAGATATCACAACACAACTCTAAAACATAATTAAGTCATACAAGCATCATAATACAAGCCAGGGGCCTCGAGGGCTCGAATACAAGTGCTCGATCATAGGCGAGTCAGCGGAAGCAACAATATCTGAGTACAGACATAAGTTAAACAAGTTTGCCTTAAGAAGGCTAGCACAAACTGGGATACAGATCGAAAGAGGCGCAGGCCTCCTGCCTGGGATCCTCCTAAACTACTCATGGTCGTCGTCAGCAGCCTGCACGTAGCAGTAGGCACCTCCAGTGTAGTAGGAATCATCATCGACGGTGGCGTCTGGCTCCAGGGCTCCAGCATCTGGTTGCGACAACCAGGTAGAAGGGAAAGGGGAAAAGAGGGAGAAAAGCAATCGTGAGTACTCATCCAAAGTACTCGCAAGCAAGGAGCTACACTACATATGCATGGGTATATGTGTAAAGGGCCATATCGGTGGACTGAACTGCAGAATGCCAAAATAAAAAGGGGGATAGCTAATCCTGTCGAAGACTACGCTTCTGGCAGCCTCCGTTTTGCAGCATGTAGAAGAGAGTAGATTGAAGTCCTCCAAGTAGCATCTCCAAGTAGCATCTCCAGTCGCATCACATAGCATAATCCTACCCGGCGATCCTCCCCTCGTCGCCCTGTGGAAAAGCGATCACCGGGTTGTCTGTGGAACTTGGAAGGGTGTGTTTTATTAAGTATCCGATTCTAGTTGTCATAAGGTCAAGGTACAACTCCAAGTCGTCCTGTTACCGAAGATCACGGCTATTCGAATAGATTAACTTCCCTGCAGGGGTGCACCAACTTACCCAACACGCTTGATCCCATTAGGCCGGACACACTTTCCCGGGTCATGCCCGGCCGCGAAAGATCAACACGTCGCAGCCCCACCTAGGCTCAACAGAGAGGCCAGCACGCCGGTCTAAACCTAAGCGCACAGGGGTCTGGGCCCATCGCCCATAGCACACCTGCACGTTGCGTACGCGGCCGAAAGCAGAACTAGCCCCCTTAATACAAGAGCAGGCTTACGTTCCAATCCGACGCGCGCCACTCAGTCGCTGGCATCACGAAGTGCTTCGGCTGATACCACGACGCCGAGTGCCCATATCTTTCCCACGTAGTTGGTTAGTGCGTATAGGCTCGTAGCCAACTCAAATCAAATACCAAGATCTCGTTAAGCGTGTTAAGTATCCGCGAACGCCGAACAGGGCCAGGCCCACCTCTCTCCTAGGCGGTCTCAACCTGCCCTGTCGCTCCGCCACAAAGATCCACTCGCGGGTGCTCCACCAGCCGACCCGACTTTAGTCTCCACATGTATCATGTATAAAGTATATAGTATATACCCGTGATCACCTCCCGAGTGATCACGGCCCGATAGTATAGCACGGCTGACGGACAAGAATGTAGGGCCATAGATGAATATACTAGCATCCTATACTAAGCATATAGGATTGCAGGTAAAGGTAACAACAGTAGTATCAAGGACAGTCTATGCATCAGGATAGGTATAACAGAAAGCAGTAACATGCTACACTACTCTAATGCAAGCAGTATAGAGTAGAATAGGCGATATCTGGTGATCAAGGGGGGGGGCTTGCCTGGTTGCTCTGGCAAGAGAGAGGGGTCGTCAACTCTGTAGTCGAACTGGGCAGCAGCAGCGTCGGTCTCGTAGTCTACCAAAGAGAAGAGGGGGAAGAAACAATGAATACCATGTAAACAGATGCATATCGATGCAAGACAAGACCAGTAACGATGTTAGGCGTGCCCTAACGTGGTATGAGGTGGTACCGGTTAAGGGGGGAAACATCCGGGAAAGTATTCCCGGTGTTCCGTGTTTTTTGAAAAATGAACCGAAGGGGGAAAGTTGCGGGTTTGATATGTTAGGGGTGTGTGGTGGACGAACGGGCTGCTTATCCGGGTTCGTCTCGTTGTTTTGAGCAACTTTTATGTTGAAAATATTTTAATCCGGGTTACGGATTAAAAGATATGATTTTCTAAAGATTTTATTAATTTCTGGAATTCAATTAATTATTTAATCCAACATTATCCAGAATAGTAAATGATGATGTCAGCATGACATCAAAGTGATGTCAGCAGTCAACGTTGACCATTGACCTGGTCAACCTGACGTGTGGGTCCTGTGGGACCCACCTGTCATTCTCTGTTTAGGTTAATTACAGATTAGTTAATTTAATTAGTGATTAGGTTAATCCAATCAGGATTAATTAACTTAATTAATTACTTAATTAATTAATATTTTAATTATTTTAGTTATTATTTATTTATTTATTTATTTAATATTTCTTTTATTATTATTATTATTATTATTATTAAACGTTCCAGGGCGGGCCCTTGTGGTCAGTGGCCCATGAGGCTAAACGGGCGCGGGTGCGGGCGCTCGCCCGAACGGGCGTGGGCGCTGGGCGCTGCGGGCGCAACCCAACAAAGCGATGCGGGGCGCCGGTGGCGAC
>NC_057810.1:168222191-168229260 GCF_018294505.1 Triticum aestivum
TGGCGGCGAGCTCCGGGTGGCGTCGGTGCGGTCCGGGCGGTGGCGAGGGCCTCCTCCCTCGATCCCGATCCAATCGGGGGAGAGGGGGAGAGATATTTTGCGAGGGGGTGCGGGGGAGTGTCGGTGGGTCCGTGGGGGAGTGGGGGGAGGTTATGGGGCACGGGGTGGGCCGGTTGGGGCCGGTGGGGATTTGGGCCGGCCTGGCAGGTCGTGGCCCAGTTGGGCCGGTTGCCTGCTGGGCCGGAGCCCCGGGGGGGTTTCTTCTCTTTTGTTTTGTTTTAGTCTTGTTTTCTTTTCTTTTATTTATTTACTTTTCCGTTTTAAATTAGTTTAAATTATTTAGACATTTTATAAAATTGTGTCTATTACACCATATTGACTTATGTAAAATATGGCATCTCCCGAACATTTTTGTTTTAAATTTTGAAAAACTTTTGTTGTTTGCCTATATTTTAAATTTGAATTTGAATCGTTTTGAACTAACACGAGTTTACCAATAGTAACCTAGGTGACGTGGCATCATTAGCGCAGGGTTACTGTAGCTTGATTACCCGGGCGTCACAATTCTCCTTCACTACAAGAAATCTCGTCCCGAGATTTAAGCGGTGGAGTAAGGGGCGAAGGTGTTGGTAGCGAAAAACCTAACGAGTCTTCTCGGTCTTGGCTGCCCTTTCTAAGAGGTTGATCCCTTTCGTTGATGTCTTCATTTCACTGCTTCAAGTCACCATGATCAATTGTCATCCTTTCTTCGGGATCTCCATCGTACTTACGAATAGGTAAGGGGCAGCTCTACAACGATAGGATGTTATAAGGAAAAATCTTCTGGGGGTTTCCCAAGTATGATCATATGAGTATCTCTCGAGTTGAACAAATGAAACACATCGAGAGCAAAGTAATACGGTGCAATAAGAAGTTTCAAGCGGATAGGCAATCGTTCATTGCCTGAAATAGAGTGTGAATGGGGTTCAAAGCAACGGGAATAAGTATTGTGTCCGATACCAGAATTGATCACTAGGAAGGTGGCTCGCAAATTACATTCGAAGTCAAGCTCTAGGAATAACTTTGGCAACAAGGTGTATAGGAGAGTCAGGTTTCGATCCTGTAGAACTGTGGGTTATGGGCCCACATTGTGGGTTAAAAGTAGGAAAAGCGATGACGTCTTGCACAATCATGCAAGCAAGGCATGTCAGAGGATAGCCTATCAGTTATGTCGGCAACAATGT
The DNA here is from genome assembly GCF_018294505.1 of Triticum aestivum. Lineage (NCBI taxonomy): Eukaryota > Viridiplantae > Streptophyta > Magnoliopsida > Poales > Poaceae > Triticum > Triticum aestivum. Next base: position 168,223,415 of record NC_057810.1, read on the forward strand.
CGGTACCAAGGGCGAGGGACGAAGAGAACCATTTTCCTGCTCGTTGAACGAGGCGAACCAATAGGCAAGGTTCTCGTCCATTGGTGGCTACCAGAATGTCATCAACAATAGTAACAGGGTCTTATTGACAGAGTCGTACAACCGAGGTGTTTATATAAGGCTTAGATCATATAAACCACGAGAAAGTTTAAACAAGACAATGGAAAGGACATTGTGATCATCAGATTTAAACAGAACAATGAAAAGAAAAATGTGTTTAAACACATATGTCAGGGGTATATCCTTCCCAAAGTCAAGCAGAGCATGATATCCGAGACAGGACATAAGGTAGAAAACCCTTTAGGTAAGGGGAGAGAGAAATTTCATGACATTACCCATACAACGGTGTTTGGATAATTGAGCAAGAAACATTTAGCATTGGATTTCAAACGTTCTTGTTGAAAATCGAAGTACCACAGACATGCTTCGAGATAGCATTGACAAGGTCTTTAAGCAAAGATCGGACTTTGGAAACACAAAGGATCCATCAGGAATAACTTGTAGAATAAGTCTTATAATTTCCTCATGGACGAATGGATAACCTTGCTGAAAAGGAATCTATAACAATAGGGCCAACCGGCCAGGTGTGCTAGGCACGGCATCACCTGACCGGGTCACATAAGACCAAGGTTATAACTCTTGGAAATATGTTCCAACCATCATATCTGACCGAGATTCAGATCTGATTGGTGTCAGGATACATCAGACTCAGAATGTCTGAGAAGAAAAGGTGCAACACAAATTGACGAGAAGACATCGTAAGATTCTCGGGAAATGAACAATGGAAGCGGGTTATGAAACAAGAGTTCATCAGTAAACGAAGGAGAGGATGAGGAGGTGGCTGATAAACTCAGCGACAATTCATCGAGATTTCCAAAAGATGGATTTCCACAATTATGTGAACAAGGAAATATCATTTGTCGGATCAATGATATAATGATGTATGCTCGAGGGGAACATACTCAACTGAACAATGATAGAAGGGTGCACCCAGGAATCTGGACTAGGTAGCACGATCAATGTTCGAATGATGATTCAATAAGCAATAGAATTTCTAAAGAAACTGTAGACCAATAGCTTCAAAGCAATAGGGTTGCTAGAAGTTTAGAATTTACACATCGCAGACCATTTGTCGGTATTCCGGTTAGAAACAACACGGAGACCAAGAATGAACGCAAATGGCGAGAGATATTACTATATCAAGAATTCTCAAGAGGTGGTAAAATTGCCACGACATTCTTGACATAAAAGGTGGTAATGTTCCAAGGTAAAGAAGGACAAATGCTGGATAGCAAGGAACTCAAGGTATAACACAAAACATGAACAAGTTTATGTTGGAGGGAAGGCAATAAAGTGGCCGATGATAACACAAATCATCAGGGGCAAGGATGGTATTTCTCATCATGAATTTAGTTGATACCCTTGAAGAGCTCAGAATGTTGATGATTAAAATTAGCATGATAATGATGTATCTGTTCAGGCTAGGACAGACATGGAGTATTAAACTTGTAAGCGATGAAGATCTCTAATCCTCGTTGAATCGCAGTGCAGACTCGATTCCGTTATCGGTGTCCTTGAGTGTTTCATAACTCAAAGCCCGTGAAAAATTGGAGTCCGTGCGAATGTAATACCTGATGAAGAACTCATAAGAGGTTATGCAGTTCCATGATAATCTCGAGATACCAGGGGGTAATACTCGGCGACATGTCAAAGTAAAGGTTGGACTGGTGTATTGACCTACAGAAAACAAGTGCTTAAACTTGCCCGAGAAATGGGATCAGAGAAGAACATGGTCGGAACCACGATTGCAGAAGGCCAGATCCCAGATATAAGATGAACTTCTACCAAGGGAATAATTAATTAAAGAGAAGCTTTAATGGTAAGATCTACATCATGTCCATGGGCATGAACACAAAGTTCAAGGTCGACTCCCACTTCTTCAATGCATAACCTTTCATTCATTGCTCTAGGTAAAAATGATCTTAGTGTCAAAACCTACCCGGTGAATTACCAGAGGAGTATGACCCGTGAAAACTTTCAGGTTCACACAGATTAAGGAAGGCATAGGTTCAACCCATCGGGGCTTCTTAGAACATATACCATGAACTTCAGGAGTAAATAACACAAGCTCAAAGTAGAGCATGGCTGACAAAAGTAGAGTATACAATTTACAAGGGCATTATGTATTAGGTAAAGAACTCACAAGAATTTTGGTTGTGGAGGACATTGTCGGAAAAATAACCCGGCAATGGGTATGGCGGTCCACAATGGGGCTGATGTGAGTATCGGTACTCAATCAAAGGAAGAAGGAATGCCAAGGCATCGGATTATAGAAACAACTGACTAATTCAAAGCTTAATGCAAAGAAATTTTATGATTCCCAAATCAAGGGATCAGAAGCAATCGTTCTGATCAAAAATGAATAAGTTCAATAGACTTAGAAGCACAAACGATCAAGGCATTGATTGGTCAAGAACCAACTCATATCCAAATGACGTCTGAGCCGGAAGGATGAATCCTAGGATTCGACCGAGGAATGCGGGCATCCTCAACATATTGAATCAACGGACTTAAAATGCTAAAGACAAGGGAGGCCAATAAGATTACGATACTTATCGGATTAACCACAATTTAAGAAAGCGAGAATTTCAAGAGCAATAGGCTACTCAGGATTTTTGGAAGATCGAATAGTATTTCGAAGACCATTGTGAAACACATGAACAACTGGGGGATGAGCGGATACTCAATAAGTGTGAGAATTTTCCATAGGGGTATTCAGGTGACAAATAACTGCAAGGCAGTAAGCTTAAAGGATTATCGAAACATCGACGAGTAATTCGGGGTATCTTGTAATAACAAGACCAACTGGGGATGAATGTAAGAATAACAACTGCAAGTAGTTATCCATAAGGGTTGATGGTGGAAGGGAATTGCAAACGCGATGAACACAAGTTCTCGGGTTAACAGTGGAGAGTATCTTCAGGGTCTCCGCGTGCAGCACACGATCATCAGTAATAAGGGGCTCTCCGGGTGAAAGAGATAACGAGATCCTAATGTTAGATTTAGCAAAATTCATTTAACCCGAATAGAAGAGAGTTCAGAGTCCCAGAGTAAGGATCGAGGAGTAAAAGATCCTAATACCACCCAGATGGCGACGTGGGCCCGTAAGGCACACAACCATGTTAGTAAAAGTTTTGCAATGTCTAGACTCAACTTCGGCCAAGGAGTATGGAAGGGGGAATTCCTACAGGCAGTTGGCTCTGATACCAACTTGTGACGCCCCCGATTCAATCGTACACTAATCATGCACGCAAATGTGTACGATCAAGATCAGGGACTCACGGGAAGATATCACAACACAACTCTAAAACATAATTAAGTCATACAAGCATCATAATACAAGCCAGGGGCCTCGAGGGCTCGAATACAAGTGCTCGATCATAGACGAGTCAGCGGAAGCAACAATATCTGAGTACAGACATAAGTTAAACAAGTTTGCCTTAAGAAGGCTAGCACAAACTGGGATACAGATCGAAAGAGGCGCAGGCCTCCTGCCTGGGATCCTCCTAAACTACTCATGGTCGTCGTCAGCAGACTGCACGTAGCAGTAGGCACCTCCAGTGTAGTAGGAATCATCATCGATGGTGGCATCTGGCTCCAGGGCTCCAGCATCTGGTTGCGACAACCAGGTAGAAGGGAAAGGGGAAAAGAGGGAGAAAGCAATCGTGAGTACTCATCCAAAGTACTCGCAAGCAAGGAGCTACACTACATATGCATGGGTATATGTGTAAAGGGCCATATCGGTGGACTGAACTGCAGAATGCCAAAATAAAAAGGGGGATAGCTAATCCTGTCGAAGACTACGCTTCTGGCAGCCTCCGTTTTGCAGCATGTAGAAGAGAGTAGATTGAAGTCCTCCAAGTAGCATCTCCAAGTAGCATCTCCAAGTAGCATCTCCAGTCGCATCACATAGCATAATCCTACCCGGCGATCCTCCCCTCGTCGCCCTGTGGAAAAGCGATCACCGGGTTGTTTGTGGAACTTGGAAGGGTGTGTTTTATTAAGTATCCGATTCTAGTTGTCATAAGGTCAAGGTACAACTCCAAGTCGTCCTGTTACCGAAGATCACGGCTATTCGAATAGATTAACTTCCCTGCAGGGGTGCACCAACTTACCCAACACGCTTGATCCCATTAGGCCGGACACACTTTCCCGGGTCATGCCCGGCCGCGAAAGATCAACACGTCGCAGCCCCACCTAGGCTCAACAGAGAGGCCAGCACGCCGGTCTAAACCTAAGCGCACAGGGGTCTGGGCCCATCGCCCATAGCACACCTGCACGTTGCGTACGCGGCCGAAAGCAGAACTAGCCCCCTTAATACAAGAGCAGGCTTACGTTCCAATCCGGCGCGCGCCACTCAGTCGTTGGCATCACGAAGTGCTTCGGCTGATACCACGACGCCGAGTGCCCATATCTTTCCCACGTAGTTGGTTAGTGCGTATAGGCTCGTAGCCAACTCAGATCAAATACCAAGATCTCGTTAAGCGTGTTAAGTATCCGCGAACGCCGAACAGGGCCAGGCCCACCTCTCTCCTAGGCGGTCTCAACCTGCCCTGTCGCTCCGCCACAAAGATCCACTCGCGGGTGCTCCACCAGCCGACCCGACTTTAGTCTCCACATGTATCATGTATAAAGTATATAGTATATACCCGTGATCACCTCCCGAGTGATCACGGCCCGATAGTATAGCACGGCTGACGGACAAGAATGTAGGGCCACAGATGAATATACTAGCATCTTATACTAAGCATATAGGATTGCAGGTAAAGGTAACAACAGTAGTATCAAGGACAGGCTATGCATCAGGATAGGTATAACAGAAAGCAGTAACATGCTACACTACTCTAATGCAAGCAGTATAGAGTAGAATAGGCGATATCTGGTGATCAAGGGGGGGGCTTGCCTGGTTGCTCTGGCAAGAGAGAGGGGTCGTCAACTCTGTAGTCGAACTGGGCAGCAGCAGCGTCGGTCTCGTAGTCTACCGGAGAGAAGAGGGGGAAGAAACAATGAATACCATGTAAACAGATGCATATCGATGCAAGACAAGACCAGTAACGATGTTAGGCGTGCCCTAACGTGGTATGAGGTGGTACCGGTTAAGGGGGGAAACATTCGGGAAAGTATTCCCGGTGTTCCGTGTTTTTTGACAAATGAACCGAAGGGGGAAAGTTGCGGGTTTGATATGTTAGGGGTGTGTGGTGGACGAACGGGCTGCGTATCCGGGTTCGTCTCGTTGTTTTGGGCAACTTTTATGTTGAAAATATTTTAATCCGGGTTACGGATTAAAAGATATGATTTTCTAAAGATTTTATTAATTTCTGGAATTCAATTAATTATTTAATCCAACATTATCCAGAATAGTAAATGATGACGTCAGCATGACATCAGAGTGATGTCAGCAGTCAACGTTGACCATTGACCTGGTCAACCTGACGTGTGGGTCCTGTGGGACCCACCTGTCATTCTCTGTTTAGGTTAATTACAGATTAGTTAATTTAATTAGTGATTAGGTTAATCCAATCAGGATTAATTAACTTAATTAATTACTTAATTAATTAATATTTTAATTATTTTAGTTATTATTTATTTATTTATTTATTTAATATTTCTTTTTTTATTTTTATTATTATTATTATTATTATTATTTTTAAACGTTCCAGGGCGGGCCCCTGTGGTCAGTGGCCCATGAGGCTAAACGGGCGCGGGTGCGGGCGCTCGCCCGAACGGGCGTGGGCGCTGGGCGCTGC